>NW_027095762.1:0-93326 GCF_036850995.1 Saccopteryx leptura | reverse complement strand
ATTCTTCTGTCTCCCCATTTTGTTTGACTTTCTGGTTTTGTTCCTTTGAGTAGAATGAAATAGTCATCTCTCCCAGTCTTGAAAATGTTCTTTGTTACATTGTGTGTTGAATACTTACAGCCTGCCACTTGTGGTTGGGGGAGGTGCAGGCAGTGCCTGTCCTGTCACCTGACGTGAAGGAGTGGGTTCTGAATGGGCCGCCTGGGGTGTGTGAGCCTCCTTGCACATTTAATCTGGGCAGGGCTGCCTGGTGTAAAAGGGGCTGCATGGTGTGTGCTTTGCGTGTTTTGTTTTAATTATCTGTTGTCAGAGCACAGTCTGTGCTGGGTTACCTGATTGCCTTCTTTTTTTTTTTTTTCTTTCTTTCTTTTTTTTTTTTTGGTATTTTTCTGAAGCTGGAAACGGGGAGAGACAGTCAGACAGACTCCCACAAGCGCCCGACCGGGATCCACCCGGCACGCCCACCAGGGGCAACGCTCTGCCCACCAGGGGGCGATGCTCTGCCCCTCAGGGGTGTCGGTCTGCCTCGACCAGAGCCACTCTAGCACCTGGGGCAGAGGCCAAGGAGCCATCCCCAATGCCCGGGCCATCTTTGCTCCAATGGAGCCTTGGCTGTGGGAGGGGAAGAGAGAGACAGAGAGGAAGGAGGGGGTGTGGTGGAGAAGCAGATGGGCGCTTCTCCTATGTGCCATGGCCGGGAATCGAGCCCAGGTCCCCTGCATGCCAGGCCGACGCTCTACCGCTGAGCCAACTGGCCAGGGCCTGATTGCTTTCTTGTATCTCACCCCTCATTAGATTCACCCTTTGTCCTGGAGGGGTAGCCTGGGTGCACACAAAGACTTAATTTGTTCATTCTTCACCTTCTCGGGGCTTGGCAGCCCTGTGCACATGCACAGCATTGCCCCCCTCACTCCACACTAGGCCACAAAGTTTTGCTAGCTTTGTGCTTAATTTGGGTAGAGCAGCCCAACCAGTGTGAGCAACAGCGGCCCCCAATTTTTGCACTTTCTCTGATCAGGCAGTCCAGTGTGCAGACCATAGCCCATTTGCTGGCTCCCCATTTTTCAGGGTGGGTAATACCAGTAGTAACCCACTATTTCTGCACTTTCTTTGGGTCGTATAGTGCTACAGCTGGTACCAGATTATTTTGCTAGCTCTGCACTCTCTGTAGAATGGAGAGGCCCACATGCACATGCAGCTCATTGGGGAAATGTCGTTCTGCCATACCTACCTGCTGGGTTGATATCTGGGAAGAGCAGCTCTCTTTACACAAGCTAAGCTGCCCTCCTGATTCTGTTGAATTTAGCTCCAGGAGGGTAACTGGGATGTGATGAAGCGCCCTGCGGGTGGCCATAGAGCCTGGATGGAGCTCCCATATTTTATCCACATGCCTGGGAGGTGTACACAGTGGTGCTCACTGGTCTCTTTGGTCCTGAGCTGATCCTTCACCTCCTGCAGAGCTCTCATGGTTCCTCAGCCTTCTCTATGCATTCTCTCTCTCTCTTTCTCTCTCTCTAGCTTGTTGTGCAGAAGCTGTTTAATTGTTCCTCAGTTGTCTTTCAGGAGGAATTGTTCTAAGTAAAGGGATAAATTGGATGGGTTTTGGAAGGGTGCAAGTTCAGCGTCCACATGTGCCACCATCTTGGACACACTGGAGAGTTCTTTAATAAAGTCTGATATTGGCTGCAGCAACAGGCTTCTGCTCTGATATGCTCTTATTCCTCATGGTCAAACATCTATACAATTATTGAGACATTGGTGTTCCCTCTGACTTCAATTCTTTGTTGGATCCAGGAGAATTAGTTTATTTTCACCTTGTTTAGCTTTTTTCTCCTGTGAAGATGGGCATAACTTCCAGCTTCTTACTTATAAAACCAGAAACAGGAAGTCTTGTGTTAATTGCTTTTTATTTCTTGACTTCCTGTTCCCTATTTGTAAAATAAAGGGATCAGATTACTCCGTGGTGCCTAAAGTCTCCAATAGCTCCAGCATTCTGTTCATTCCATAAGCACTGACTTGCATGAAGAACAGTGCCAATTTTTGACATTTGGTACCATTCTACAGGTAGACCTGCAGGTGGACAGAGAGGCACATTATTTTCAAGTTGTCCCTTGATTATGTTTATCAAATCCAGGAAGTTCAGGAGTCCAAGAAATTCAACATTGTGGAGCCTGTAATTTACATTTATTCTTTAATGCTGTAAAAATATTTTCTGAATGCTTGGTAAATGCTGAGAACTTTTATCATAAACTTAGTATCTCAGAGAATATAAATGTGTATAATTGTGATGAATCTCTCTCTTTTCTCCCCCATTTTTTTTCTCTAGCTATGATTTGTTTTTCTCTTTATTTCTTCCTCTCTTCCTCTCTCCCTCCCTGGATTTCTCTATCACCCTTCTTTTCATCTTGTTTTCTGTCTCTCCTTCCTTTCGTGCTCTTAAAGCCTTTCAAAGTGCCCATCATATACCAGGCACTGTGCTAGTAACTCATGTCCCTGCTGTCAGTGACTTTTCATTCTACTATTTTGTGTAATGTTATGGGGGAAATATTTGTTCACATTCTGGGGTTTATAGTCAGGACACATTGAATGAGTCAGCTCTGGAATGACCATCTCTTCTGCATGGTTGGTTGAATGTGGAACCTCCCCCATCAACTTCCTCAATGGCCAGGTGAGATAGGGAGCAAGGAAAAGGTGTAGGGCTCTGAGGAAGGTAGGTTTCCTCATGTAGCCTGCTATGAGCAGGTAGTTATTGTCCTCCAGTCTCCTCCATGTGTACCTAGTGAGTGCATGGGGTGGAACATGAAAGGAAGGTGAGGAAATCCAGTCTGTAGCAGAATAGCTTTTCTTCCAGCTGTTTTGTACACTTTGGGTGGGGTCCCCCTTAGTAGACAAGGGCTCTATTTTTGTTCATATATCAGAATCCAAATGTAAAGTGAGCAATGTGGTCCAGAGGATACTAGGTAAGGGGAAGGGATTGAGGTGAGAGAGAGAGGGGAACAGCTACAGGCAGCTTGTGAGGACCCAAAAAGAGTACCCAAGCTATTTATGTGGTACATGCTTCATGTCCCAAATTAGATGAGCTATTCTCTTGGGACCAATTTTTGTGAGCCCCTCCTATAGAGTGCAAAGCAGATTCAGAAGTACACTACATGTGGTCCCAGTTTATTGAGCATGGCGAGGTCCAATCTCACAGGCTTCCAGGCAGCATAGCAAAGTCCAGAGCCTAGGTGCATGTTCCAAGCTCCAGAAAGGAGGACTTTTATAAGCAATAGGATAAAGACCCTGAGAGGTTTGTTCTCTGGATCCACATGTCTGACATCTGGTGTCCTGGGGTGAGGGGTGAGGGATACCTGGAGGCAGACTTTCTATCCCAATTCCCAGCAACCATGGAGGAGAAGAGGGAATGTCTGGAGAAGAATGTGGCTGAACTTGTGGTAAGTTTTCCATGGAGGCTTGAGGTCATTGTGTGAGGGCAGAGCAGATGTTTCTGCTACGGGTTGAGGAGAGACCAGAGAAGAATATTTATCTCCTCTGCATGCATCTCTTGAAGGGGTTCATGGGGAAATGGGAAGGGGAGACTGGCTGGTGAATTCTCCCTCCTTGCTCAGGCCAGGGTATGAAAAGCACAGTGAGTCTTCAGTTTACTGACCAGGAAAGACCATGAGCAGGATTCTGCATCTCAGCTGCAGTAGCTTGCGTGGTGAAAGGGGTTATCTGGGGCTGAATTTCCACCCCTGCTTTAGTCAGAATGATGGGCAGGAGAGGTTTCTGTAGGAAGGGGCCAGGAGAGACCTGGAGGAGAATTGTTTTTCCAGACTCCAGCCCAGCATCTCATGGGCAGCTGGAGCCTCCAGAAACAGATGAGGAGAGACCTGGAGCCACTTTTTTCTTCCTGGCTCCAGCAGGTCTGTGCTGGGCAGAGGGCGCCCTGAGGTCAAGGGCAAGGATAGACCTGGATGTGGCTTCTCACCAGCCTGTGAGAGGTATTTGGGTCTGAGGTGAGGGGTGCACTTCAGCCAGCATGAGTCCCGCCAGGCCACTGCCAGGCAGCCCTGCCCCAGCTGCTCAGCTCAGGTCAGGGCTCACTGGTCCTGAAGCCTCCCCCAGCTGGCCAGGTTCCAGAAGCACTTCTCAGATCACAGCCTCCCCCAGCCTTTGCCTGTCTCTCCTTTGCTTTTCCCTCCCAGTGGTGTCAGCACCTGAGATGCCCAGTGCGGATGAATCTGCATGGGCAGATGTGGTGGCAGAAGTCGTTTGGGGTGTCAGGCCGGACAGGGAACAGGCTGCCAATGTTCTAGGTGAGGAACATTGATGGGAGAGGGTGGTGATGTCCAGACAAATAACCTCCAGAGAAACAAGTGACTAGGACGCTGCCAGGTGGGGGAGGGGAGGAGGTGAGACAGTGGGGGAAGGAGCGCAGCTCTGGTGGGAGGTGAGAGAAGGGCCCAGGCTGGGCCATGTGAGAGGTGTAGTGTAGGCGGAGGTGGAAGTGGGCGCAGCCGCATCACTTCGGGGCTGGAGAAACACGGGGTGAGAAGGGAAGGGGCTGTGGCCCGTGTTTGGAAGGAGGATGGGGCTGCTGTGAGGGGCGCTATGAAGAGGTGGGTAAGGGAAAGGAGGGGTGCGTGCCTATGGTAGAGTAAGGTGCAATAAGAGAGGCTTTCAGAACAGAGAGCCTGGGTGCGACGAGGTCATGGAGAGAGAGAGAGAAAGAAAGAGAGAGAAAGAGTGAGAGTGAGCCTGAGGAAAGGGAATGGAATGGAAACCACAAAGGGAATGGAGCTGCCTGTGATGTGTCTGGGCTCCCGTTTCCCCCGCAGAAAGGAAGAGACAGCAGGGTCCAGCAGCATCAGTTGCTGCCAATTCCAGTAGCCAGACCTTCAGCTATTTCTTTTTTTAAATTATTGATGAGAGAGAGAGAGATTTGTTGTTCCATTTACGTAAGCATTTACTGGTCACTGCAGTTGACAGGACCCCCTAGTCTCAGGTGGGACCCCTGCCTCTAATCACAGGGTCAGATCTGATGTGTCAGGGCTCCATATTCCCTCAGGGTTAGACCCCTGGGCACACTCAGAGGAGGCAGAGCCGATGTGACTGGATTCTCCACGCTGTCTGGCTGTCTGAGCTGAACCTCACGCACACTCTGGTGCATGCTGCCAGGAATGCTCTTTTCTGCTGCCATCTAGTGTGCACCTTGGGAACAGAGCCTGTTTACTTAGCATCTGCCATTGTCATGTTGCAGGGACACAGTGAATGTCCAAGGCTCCTCCTATCACCCCCAGCTCTGGATGTCTGTGTCTCCATAATGTTATTAATTAAAGTGCATGGGAGAAAGTTCACCACTCTGTCAGGTGGGACTCTTCTCCACAGAGACAAAATCCAAAGCTCACATGACCCCCTCCATGGTGGGGCCCCTCACCACCGTCAGAAGGCTTAGTACTGCCATACCATGACTCCTGTGGTAGGACCCCTTCTTACATCACAGGGTCCAGAGCCAATGTCACCAAACTCAGACCCTCTTCTCTATCAGTTTTGACCCTTCCACAACGTCAAATGATGTAGAGCAGATGTGACGGGATGCCCTATGTTCTCAGGGGAAGACCTGTCCTTGCACTCACATGGATCAAAAATGATGTGATGCCCTCCTTACTCTCTCAGGGAGGGACCTCTCCTCACACTCACAGGTTCCAGACCTGATATGACAGGACCTCCCTTCTCTCTGGTGGGCCTGTTTCCTATGCTCACAGAAAATAGACCAATGTGACAGGACTCCCTGTGTCAGGTGAGACCCCTTCCACAATGACTGGACCCAGAGCTTATGAGCATGACCCCTTACTTTCACGAGGCAGAGCCTTCCTTTGAGAGGACCCCCTGTTACTTTATTGTCTTGTATGAATATGAGTTCACCTTGAGCATGTGTTATATGTTGAGTATCTCTTGTTCATCTGATTAAGTTGATTTGATTATTACCACAGCTGTTGGAACTTACAAGGTACAAGAAAAATGTGTTTGTCTGTTTTTTATCTCTCACCCTGTCAGTGAGCTGGGCATGTGAAGATAAAGGATGAGAAACTAACTTCAGGGAAGTGCTGCAGCTGAGGTGTGGACCTCTGCCAGCTGGGGTTACTGTTATTTTTGTTCACTGTTTGCTGTTTTGGTTAATTTTTGCAGGGTTTGGTGGAATTATGTAGTGCTTCCTCATTTACACTGGCATGAAGACACATCTGAGAAGCTAGCTGCTTAGACTCAGAGGGTCATGAGTTTTCTGTATTGAGTCCCAGCTGTGTTTACATTGTAAGGATCCGGTTGAGCTCCTGCATCTGTTGTGTGGAAACTTGGGCTCGTTGTCTGGCTCCATGTCTGGAGTTTGGCTGCAGGGTCTTGGTTACAGATGTGGATTCAGTCTGCAGCATCTGTGGTTGAATCTGTGTGGAGCTGTGTGGCATCTGTGTGGGGCCCACATGCAGCTCTATCCATAAGATGTAATGCGGGGCATCTGGTGTCCAAATTCTTGGGTCAGTCTTTGGTGCCTGGCATTTGGGTTCCAGGGTCTGACTTGGGTCTAGAGAACAGTGTTTGGCTTGGGGCCTGGGGCCCAGGTTCCTACTTTTGGTTTGGAGTTTATTGTATAAATGAAGGAACAAAGGGTCTATGTCTGGGGTCCTGAGTCTAACTGTGGCCTCTGTCTTGTGTCTGTCAAGTAATGGTTGTTGTGTTTTCATAGACAGGTAGCTGGATATTTGTGGAGAAAGACAGGTAAGAAATTTGCACATTATATTTTATAAATGTAGAAAAGCCTGTTTTAGAAAGAGGCTTCAACATTTTATTTAGCTTAAACTTAATCAGCACTAAAGCTCAAGTATTTCTAGGCTTGATGGCCTATTTCACGAATCCACTATATCCTCAGAAGTTTATTGTCCCCTGCGTTTCAGTCAGACAGGAGTGAGTGAAGGAGGTCCAGGTCATCACACACTGGAAGATGTCCCATTTCTTAACCATGGACACAGATAAGCCACATTTGCATTTTGAGAGCTAACTTACAAAATGAATAGGATGGAGCCCTGGCCAGGTAGTTCAGTGGGTTAGAGTGTCCTCCCAATATGTCAAGGTTGTAGGTTTGATTTCTTGTCAGGACACATGTTAAAAACAACCATTAAATGCTTAAATAAGTGGAACAAACATCAGTGTTTTTCTCTCTTGGCCTCTGTCTGTCCCCCCACTCGCCTTCCTCTTACTCTCTAAAATCAATAAATAGCCTGACCTGTGGTGGTGCAGTGAAGAAAGCATTGAGCTGGAAATGCTGAGGTTGCTGGTTAGAAACCCCAAGCTCTGCTGGGCAAGGCACACAGGAGAAGCAACTACCAGTCAATGCTTCTTGCTCCTCCCCAACTTTCTCTGTCTTCTCTCTCTAAAATTAATAAATAAAAACTTTAAAAATTTATTTTTTAAAATGAATAGGTTGGAGAGTCTCATTTTTACAGAGACCCCAGTATGGCCATATGAACAATTTCTACAGCTTGAGGATCTCACATTAGATGCCAGGAAGGAGTTTAGGAAAAACAGCCCTGCGACCTCTGGGTGTGGCCCCTCTGTGCCATAGCCACTTTGCTTCTGGAGAAGGCCAAGAGCAAGTCATATTATTGGTGGGGGTTATGGGCACTGAGTCCTTCTGCCCTTTTCCTCTGGATGCCTCCCTTTTATAGGTGACCCCTAAGTGTCCCTTCTCAGACTGTGGCCTCCAAGGAGTGAAGAGGTTGTGAGAGTGCAAGGACTGGGAGGGTGTCCCCGGCTAAGCCTGGGCTTCCAGGTGCTTGGTCACATCAGTTTATTATTGGCCTGGATATCAGCTGGAAACAGCAAGGACAGAGTGCAGGAAGGCCTTCCTGAGCTCCAAGGTCTCACATGCCATGTGGTGGTGGCTGCAGAGTGGAGGGGATTAATAGAAATGTTGTATAAGGCATGGGCCAAAATAGGACAGAGGGAGAGAGTGCTGGTTACATGGTTGGCAGGAGTTAACATGCACCACTTTCCTGAATCCTCACAGCCACCTGAGTGGGAGTTGTTCTCGCACTTGACAGGAGACTGAGTTTTCATTTCTTTGCTTGTAGGTAGTGGAAGCAGAAGTCAGCTCTAGAGTTCATTGAGCCTGTAGGAAGCTCCTGTCAGGTGAAGCCTCCGAGGAAGGACATATGGGTAGAAGGAGACTGGAACTCTGGACTGAAGAACAGATTTTAGAGTGCCATCAGACAGGGAGATGGTAGAAGTGGGAGGGCACTCTTAAAGGGACCTGTTGGTTGAGCACCTGGGAAGGGCCAAGCCCCCTCATCCCTCTCCACCTATCCTATCTCATTTCCTGCCCAAGTTCCACCTCAAACACTTCATTGGGTGAAAACATGGCAAGCGGGAACATGGTAAGCAGGACCATCAGGTTATGTGCAGGTTTTCTTAAAAACATAAAAAAACTTTTAAAAAGTACAATATTCAACACAAGGCTACAGCAGTACTTGGATTGCTCGATTTGCCCAGGTTACTGTGAGTGCACCCTCTTCTGGCCCATCTTGGACCATTGGTTCTGGAATTTGAACTATGTTAGAATCAGTCTTTAGTTCAAATACCTGTGAAATGGAGATAACAATCGTCTGTGTCTCACTCAGCAAATGGGAGAAATAGGTAAGGTGAGGCATGTGAGGGTCTTAAAATAAAAATTATTACCAGGTCTGGATTCTCATTTAATGCGGTGGGCACTGACATTGCCTAATTTTTATTTTATTTTAAAATTAAATCCAGAGAGGGGAAGGGGGAAAGGGAGACAGAAGCATCAATCTGTTCCCATATGTGCCCCAGCCTAGGACTGAACCAGCCACCTCTGCAACTCAGCACGATGCTGCAACCAACCCAGCCATCCAGCCAGGGCATTTGTTTCTCTGTTTTTCACATATTTGGATCAACATCACAGTGGACCCATCCAGGAAAAAAACTCACAACTATGTTTTTGCTGCCACCTCATGTGCATCTTGAGAAGAACAGCTAGGTAAAAGTTACCAGAAAGTTTTTTCCTCTGCTGCTATCTGGGTGCATGTAACCAAAAAACTGTCAACCCACTTCTACATCACGGAGGTGTCTTTCTCCTTTTTTTACCTTGAATTTCTTTGTGTGCTTTTGCTTTAGGCCTGGCATGGGGCAGAAACGGCGAGAGGCGGGGTGGGGCGGGGCGCTGACAGCACGGGATAGGAATGACGCAGTGCAGCTAAGGCTGAGGGCGGGGACTATGAAGGAGAACTGGGTAGGGCGGCAAAGCGGGTAGGGCGGGGAGGCGCGCTGAGGGCATAAGGCGGGGTGTATGGGGCGTGGCTGCGAGTGATGGGGACGCGTGGGTCCTGGAGACAGCGGTGTGTGGTAAGCCGGTATGCGAGTGGAGCGTTCCCCCGGCACAGGGGCGATGGCGCTGTGCCGGGTGGTGCGGGGTGGCTTGAGGCTGGGATAGCGAGGTGCACGAACAGCGCTGGGCGGGGATGGCGCGGGGCTTTGCGCATGGCGCGGGGTGTGGACAGAGCAGGGCTGGGACAGAGCTGGGCGTGAACTGCGAGGGCAGAACACCTCTGTGTGGTGAGGTCAGTCCCTGATAAGGAGCTTCAGCCTCACCTTAGACAGGAGGTTCCTCCCCAGAGAAAGGATAACTCCCTGGAGAGGGTCTCCCCCCTTGGATTTGGTGACCTTCTCAGTAAGGTTTCCTCCCTCTATACAGTGGCTCTTATTCCATGGAGGGGCAGCATCTCCCTGGAGTTGTTTAATGAGGGGAGGGAGCCCCCCCAGGTCTTTTTTGTCAACTTAAGCAACGTCCGGACCTGTAGAATATTTATGAGTTTATTTTAGTCAAACTGTTGATAATTTCTGGTAACCAAAATCTCAGCAATTGAAAAAATGATCTGGAAAATGGCATTTTGCCCAGTATATTGTTCATCAGAATCAAAGTTGAAGAGGTGGGGGTTACATGAAATTGGTGAGAGATTGGGGAGGCCGAGAACAAGAACACAAAGCGGGGAAATCTGTGGGACTGATTAAAAGTAAAAGTGTGGCCCTGGCCGGTTGCCTCAGTGGTAGAGCGTCGGCCTAGAGTGTGGGAGTTCTGGGTTTTATTCCCGACCAGGGCACACAGGAGAAGCACCCATCTGCTTCTTCACCCCACCCCCTCTCCTTCCTCTCTGTCTTTCTTCCCCTCCCGCAGCCAAGGCTCCATTGGAGCAAAGTTGGCCCGGACACTGAGGGTGGCTCTATGGCCTCTGCTTCAGGCACTAGAATAGCTCTGGTTGCAATAGAGCAATGCCCCAGATGGGCAGAGTATCACCCCCTGGTGGGCATGCCAGGTGGATCCCGGTTGGGCACATGCGGGAGTCTGTCTGACTGCCTCCCCGTTTCCAACTTCAGAAAAATACAAAAAAAAAAAAAAAGTAAAAGTGTATAATCTGAAATTTCTTTTACATGGGCAGGAATAAGATAGATAACAATGACTGTGATAATAACAACAATGTGGCTAGTTGGCTTCTGCTCTGGGACAGAGGATACACTTTCTCTGAGGACTGCAGAAAAAATTACCCTTACATTTTAAAGACATGCTATTGTTAGGTAGGATAGACAGGCACCAGGGCAGGAAAAGCGAAGAGGAAACAATGGGGGATTTATCTCATCCACTGAAGGAGGGGGGTGTCAGTGGCCACAGGGTCTGCCAGGACAAAATCACCAGATGTCCAAATGGCCTTGAAATACTGTATGATGGTCACAGAGTATCAGCAAAAGAGAACCTTGGAAGTTACAGTTAAAAAGCATATGGAGCCTGACCTGTGGTGGCACAGTGGATAAAGCATCGGACTGAAAATGCTGAGGTCGCCGGTTCGAAACCCTGGGCTTGCCTGGTCAAGGCACATATGGGAGTTGATGCTTCCAGCTCCTCCCCCTGTCTCTCTCTCCTCTCTCTCTGTCTCTCTCTCTCCCTCTCCCTCTCTCCTCTCTGAAATGAATAAATAAAATTAAAATAAAAAAAAAGAAAAAGCATATGGACTCTAAGACCCCAACAGGTAGCGGTAGGACTCTTAAGACCCCAACAGGTAGCGGTACTCAGATGAGCTCAGTTGCCTACTTGTGCCCTGTGCCAAGTGCACAGATTTGCTAAATAAACTGCTTGTTTTGCCTGAACACTGCACCCTGTCCCTTGCCTGAATTCTATCTCACCTGAGAAGCCCCCTTGGACCTGAGTTTTCTCTGTGCCCTTATCAGGTACATTACTGTAGATGCAAAAGACAACAGACAGGCTCAATTAAAGTAAGCTTTTGACCTTTGTTAGAGAAAAATACCTCCCTAGGACATGACTACCCACCATGATCTACTTGCTTTTAGTTAGAAAGTTTTCATTTTATGTCATGCTGTGTGGTTATTTTAGGTCTCTGAGTTTATAAGGCCATCATGCAAGCCTCCCCAGAGCTTGTCAGGTTCCACATGTGGCCCCTTTTTTTGTCCACACCCTCTTCAGAGAGACACTGGCTTTCTAGAGAAGTGCTACCCTGTCCCAGTAGAGCCCAAGCTTTACATAGATCATGGATCCCCGATTTGAATTTCTCATGCAGTGGGACACTCCTGCTTAATAGCAAGAGCTGGCAGCCTCTTTGAGACTACTCTTGAGAGGGATATGAGTATTCTACTTATTGGTACTGAGACCAATTGCAAACCGGAGGAAAGACATGACCAACAACGAATTTAGTTGCAAGAATCACACCGGCAGTTTATTGCTCACAGATCCTATGGTGTTCTTGGGTACAGCTTGATAGGGCCCCATCAGCATGCTCTTCTTGGCAGTCCTATGTTAGAGCCACCAGCCTGGAAGCAGTCCATCTTCAGTGTTGGAGACTGGGTGACTAACTGCAGCTGGGGACCCCTTGGCTTTTGTACCCTTTATGGCATATACCTTCTAACAGGCGTTAATTTCTGGGGATTATCACATTAAACCACTTCTGGGAATTTCCTTGCAGGGAGCACTTTTTTGTTAATCTACCAAATTGTCACATCAAGCCACTTTTAGGGAGTTTCTTATGCAAGCTCTTTTTTTTTTAACAAGGTCAGAGAGAGTCAGAGAGAGGGATAGATAGGGACAGACAGACAGGAATGGAGAGAGATGAGAAGCATCAATCATTAGTTTCTCATTGCGACACCTTAGTTGTTCATTGATTGCTTTCTCATATGTGCCTTGACTGCGGGCCTTCAGCAGACCGAGTGACCCCTTGCTCAAGCCAGCGACCTTGGGTCCAAGCTGGTGAGCTTTTTTTGCTCAAGCCAGATGAGCTTGCGCTCAAGCTGGTGACCTCGGGGTCTTAAACCTGGGTCTTCCGCATCCCAGTCTGATGCTCTATCCACTGTGCCACTTCTTGGTCAGGCTAAGAGCTCTTTTTATGTATATATAATTTCACACACACACTAACTGGGCCCTGAGCTAAGGGCATGGTCTTGCTTATCATATCCCTATATACCAGATTAGCTCCCACCCAGAGTGTGTAGCTTTATTCACTTGCCTTAGTAGCTTTTAATATTATATATCCTAACATTTCTATATATCTTCTATAGTTTCTATATTTCTATATATTTAATTACTATAACATTATATTACTGTAACATTCTACCCCTTGATCCTGGTGAGCTATAAACTTTCTTGATTTTTGTGTCTGTACAGTAATTCTTGTTGTGTTTATGTTGGCAGGAAGGTAAATATTGATGGGGAAAAAGAGGAAAGAGAGTTGGACATTATATTTTATGAAATTTAGAGTGCCTGCTCCAGGGAGAAGCCTCAAGGTTTTATTTAGTCTGATCTGATAAAAGGCTCCAGTATTCATAGGCTTGAGGACATATTAGAGGAAACCATGGTGTCCTGAGAAGTCCATTGACCTCTCAGCCCTCCAGCTCAGGTTTGAGAGGGTTTCCCCAAGGCACTTCTGGTCAGGTGTTTTAGGGAAGCAAGAGGGAAGTGGTTCCATTGTAGGAGAGGCACCATGGGTGTCCCAGTAGAGCCCAAGCTCTACGTCGATCAGACATCCCTGATTTGACTTCCACGTGCAGTGGGACACTCCTGCTTATCAGCAGGGCTGGCAGCCTCTTTGAGACTACTCCTGAGGTGGCTATGAAGATGCTACTGTTAAGTGCCACCAGAAGAAAAACACAACCGACACAAAAATTAGTTGCAATAATCACACAGGCAATTTATTACTCACAAATCTTTTGGCGTGCCTGGGTACAGCTTAAGGGGCCCCCATTGGTGTGCTCCTCTTGGCTGGCTTTGGTCAGAGCTCAAAGCAGCATGGAGACAGTCCATATTGACGTTGGAGTCCAGGCGACTATTGCAGCAGGGGTCCCCTCAGCTTTAGTACCCTTTCTGGCCAAAGCCTTCTAACACGTGTCTATCTATAGGATTATCACTTCAAACCACCATTTTGGGAGTTCCTCACAGGGAATCTCCTCTATGTCAATCTACTGAAATGGTTATATCAAGCCACTTTTTAAGATATTCTTATTTACATCAGTTAACAAAGTTAATGTAAATAAGACCAAGCTACTTCTTATCTAGGTATAACTTCACACACATACTAACTGGGCTGTTTGAAAGTCAGAGTCTGTTTATCACATTACAGAGTTATGGTGCCAAGTTACTTTTTATCTATGTATGACTTCACACACATACTAACTGGGCCCTGCTTGTAAGTCAGAGTCTGTTTATCACATTACAGAGTTATGGCACTAAGCCACTATATTAATTCCTATCCAAATGGCATAACTTTATTTAATTTTAATAATTATTTTAATATCATTTTAATTACTTTTATATGATATACCTTCCATATTTTATATTTCTATATATTTAATTACAATAACCTTATATTACTACAACACTGGGAGTCAAAAATGGGTGGGAAACTCTGGAAGGTGCAGACCTACGATGGTTTACAGCAAGGAGAGGTAGTGTGTCCCAGCCCAGAAATACAGACATGGTGCTAACAGAGATCTGGGCTTTTTGATTGTTTGTTTGCCATTTCTTCCACCTTCCTCCTGAGTGAAAAGTGTGAGGCCCATTGCAGATTTATTGCTCAATTTTTCTTAGGATTTTAATAATTTTCATTGATTTGCTAGAGAGAGAAAAGCATGCACTTATTGTTCCATTTAGTTATGTGCTCATTGGTTGTTACTTTTAGGTGAAGACAATGGGACTCACACCTGTCACCTTGGTGTTTGGTACAATGCCTTATGCACTAAGCTACATGGCCAGTGCCTCATAGGCTTTTTTTAATGTAGTATTTTAATCATCAATCATTTGAAGTTATTTTATATTTCCAACTGTGATATATTTGGGGTGGTAATTTAGAAAATGCCATTTATACCTTAAACCATAAGGAGCTCATGTGTCCCTTTTATTAATATTGTTTAGCCTGACCAGGCAGTGGTGCAGTGGATAGAGCACCATACTGAAATGCAGAGGACCCAGGTTCTAAACCCTGAGGTCCCTGGCTTGAGTGCAGGCTCACCTGGATTGAGTGTGGGCTCACCAGCTTGAGCAAAGCATCACTGGCTTGAGCATGGGTTCATAGACATGACCCTGTGGTTGTTGACTTGAGCCTAAAGGTCTCTGGCTTGAAGCTGAAGATTGCTGATTTGAGCCCAAGGTTGCTGGCTTGAGCAAGGGGCAATCATTCTGCTGGAAACCCACAGTCAAGGCACATATGAGAAAGTGATAAATGAACAGTTAAGGTGCCACAATAAAGAATTGAAGTTTCTTATCTCTCTCCCTTTCTGCCTGTCTGTCCCTTTCTGAATTTATATTTTAGGTTAATGTCCCTGAGAACAAGACACACATTTTACATTCTTTCAAACCTGGAAGCTTGTTGGAAGTTGCTTTCTGTTGTGTTCCTTTTCTTTATTTATTTATTTTATTTTTTTTATTTAATTATATTTATTTATTTATTTTTAATAGGGTGACATCAGTAAATCAAGATACATATATTCAAAGATAACATGTCCAGGTTATCTTGTCATTCAATTATGTTGCATACCCATCACCCAAAGCAGATTGTCCTCTGTCACCTTCCCTCTAGTTCTCTTTGTGCCCCTCTTCCTCCCCCTTCCCTCTCCCTCTCCCCCCTCCCCCCATAACCACCACACTCTTATCAATGTCTCTTGGTCTCATTTTTATGTCCCATCTACGTATGGAATAATGCAGTTCTTGTTTTTTTCTGATTTACATATTTCACTCCGTATAATGTTGTCAAGATCCCACCATTTTGCTATAAATGATCCGATGTCATAATTTCTTATGGCTGAGTTGCCAGGAGCCGATCCATTAGTGCTGGATAACAAGGTCACAGCAGAAGAAGATCCACTACTGCTGGTTGACAAAGTCACAGCAGAAGAAGACCAATGGCTGCTGGTTAATAAAGTCACCGCAGTGAAGACTAACAGCTGTGGGTTGACAAAGTCACTGCAAAGGAAAGGCACAATGATACTTCCCCCTTTGACCTTTTTGAATTAATCTGGCCTTATATCCCCCCTTTTCTGGGTGTGTGCTGTCATTTATGGCACAGGGATAATAGTACCGTACTTTCCCTGTATATTCGTAGTAATGACTTTGGAAATGAGACAGAGGGTGTGAGTTCCACAGAAAAGCCTGTAAGCCCCTTGAACTGAGCTCATAGACATAAGAAGCTGGCTATGATATCCCTCATAAAGGGTTAAGTTGGTAGGAGAACTTCTTAATAATCATGTTAGAAACAATAGATTGTGACTTATGAATAGGTAGGAAACAGTAACTATACACAGAGTACTTTTCAGCTTTCACTTAATTCATCACTTTACCTCCCTGAGCCTTTTCATGTAGTAGAGTAAAGAAGCTTTCCTTTCTTCTTGCATACCTGACCTGCAGGTGGTGGAACACTCTGAGAAAAATAGAGTTAGAACTTAACTAGAGTATGAATATAGTAATAAATAAAATTTGATTAGACAATAGCATCATAGGTAAGGTAGAGTTGTTATTCAGTACTGACCTTTTAGAGTCTGTACCAACATTGTTATTGCTGTTCAAGTGATTGTATAACTGTACTTTGAATGACTTACCACCTGATTTATAGTTACCTAAAAAATGTAAGCATAGTGATACAAAAACAATGATTGATCAATGTATTCTGAATACCATGTGATTGTAACTTAGTGTGTGTGCATAAAAAGAAAGCTAGACCAGCATTTGGCAGAGATGCCTGGCAGTAAATGCTAACTAGAGAATAAAGAGAAAGAAAAGAATTCGGCTCTCTCACTCGATTCGTGCCAACGCCGTCTCTTCCTGTGGGACCCCTGGATTCCCCCCTGGGGCTGGACCCCGGCACTGAGTAGTATTCCATAGTGTATATGTGCCACATCTTCTTTATCCAGTAATCTATTGACGGGCTTTTTGGTTGTTTCCATGTCCTGTCCACTGTGAACAATGCTGCAATGAACATGGGGCTGCATGTGTCTTTACGAGTCAATGTTTCTGAGTTTTGGGGGTATATACCCAGTAGAGGGATTGCTGGGTCATAAAGTAGTTCTATTTTCAGTTTTTTGAGAAACCACCATACTTTCTTCCATAATGGTTGTACTACTTTACATTCCCACCAACAGTGGATGAGGGTTCCTTTTTCTCCACAACCTCTCCAACATTTGCTATTACCTGTCTTGTTAATAATAGCTAATCTAACAGGTGTGAGGTGGTATCTCATTGCAGTTTTGATTTGCATTTCTCTAATAACTAAAAAAGATAAGCATCTTTTCATATATCTGTTGGCCATTTGTATTTCTTCCTGGGAGAAGTGTCTGTTCATATCCTCTTCCCATTTTTTTATTGGATTGTTTGTTTGTTGTTGAGTTTTATGAGTTCTTTGTATATTTTGGATATTAGGCCCTTATCTGAGCAGGTGCTTAAAAATATCATTTCCCAATTAGTTGGCTGCCTGTTTATCTTGTTATCAGTTTCTCTTGCTGAGCAAAAACTTCTTAGTCTGATGTAGTCCCATTCATTAATTTTTGTTTTCACTTCTCTTGCCTGTGGAGTCAAATTCATAAAATGCTCTTTAAAGCCCAGGTCCATGAGTTTAGTACCTATGTCCTCTTCTATGTACTTTATTGTTTCAGGTCTTATATTTAGATCTTTGATCCATTTTGAGTTAATTTTAGTACAGGGGGACAAACTGTAGTCGAGCTTCTTTCTTTTGCATGTGGCTTTCCAGTTTTCCCAGCACCATTTGTTGAAGAGGCTTTCTTTTCTCCATTTTTGTTGGCCCCTTTATCAAAAATTATTTGACTATATATTGTGGTTTTATTTCTGGGCTTTCTATTCTGTTCCATTGGTCTGAGTGTCTATTTCTCTGCCAATACCATGCTGTTTTGATTGTCGTGGCCCTATAATATAGTTTGAAGTCAGGTATTGTAATGCCCCCAGCTTCATTCCTTTTCTTTAGGATTGCTTTGGCTATTCGGGGCTTTTTATAGCTCCATATAAATCTAATTATTCTTTTCTCCATTTCTTTAAAAAATATCATTGGAATTTTGATGGGAATTGCATAAATTTGTATATTGCTTTGGGAAATATGGCCATCTTGATTATATTTATTCTTCCTAACCAAGAACAAGGAATATTCTTCCATCTCATAATATCTTTTTCGATTTCCCTTAACAATGGTTTATAGTTTTCATTGTATAAGTCCTTTACATTCTTTGTTATGTTTATTCCCAGGTATTTTTTTTTTATTTATTTTTTTTTTTTGCAATCGTGAAGGGGATTATTCTTTTGAGTTCATTCTCAAATGTTTTATTATTGGCATATAGAAAGGCTATTGACTTCTGTATGTTAATTTTGTATCCTGCGACCTTACTGTATTGGTTTATTGTTCCTAGTAGTCTTTTTGTGGATTCTTTGGCGTTTTCGATGTATAGGATCATATCATCTGCAAAAAGTGATACCTTTACTTCTTCTTTTCTGATAAAGATGCTTTTTATTTCTTTGTCTTGTCTGATTGCTGTGGCTAGAACCTCTAGTACCACATTAAATAAGAGTGGAGAGAGTGGACAACCCTGTCTTGTTCCTGATTTAAGGGGGAAAGCCTTCAGTTCTGTGCCATTTAGTATGGATGTTAGCTGATGGTTTATCATATATGGCCTTTATCATGTTGAGATATTTTCCTTCTATACCCATTTTGTTGAGAGTCTTAAACATGAAATTGTGTTGTATTTTATCAAAAGCCTTTTCTGCATCTATTGATAATATCATGTGGTTCTTGTTCTTTGTTTTGTTGATATGGTGTATTATGTTAACCGTTTTACGTATGTTGAACCATCCTTGAGATTCTGGGATGAATCCCACTTGAT
Source organism: Saccopteryx leptura (assembly GCF_036850995.1). Lineage (NCBI taxonomy): Eukaryota > Metazoa > Chordata > Mammalia > Chiroptera > Emballonuridae > Saccopteryx > Saccopteryx leptura. Next base: position 74,906 of record NW_027095762.1, on the reverse strand, counting down.
CATGATGAATTGTTTTTTTAATATGTTGTTGTATTCGATTTGCTAGTATTTTGTTTAGTATTTTAGCATCTGTATTCATTAAAGATATTGGTCTGTAGTTTTCTTTCTTTGTGCCATCCTTGCCTGGTTTTGGTATAAGGGTTATGTTTGCATCATAAAATGTGTTTGGAAGTATTGCTTTATCTTGAATATTTTGAAAGACTTTCTGTAGAATAGGAACCAAGTCTTCTTTGAAGGTTTGATAAAATTCGCTGGTATAGCTGTCTGGGCCTGGACTTTTATTTTGGGGGAGGTTTTTAATGTTTTTTTCTATTTCTTCTCTACTAATAGGTCTGTTTAGGCTTTCTGCTTCTTCTTGACTCAGTCTAGGAAGGTTGTATTGTTCTAGGAATTTATCCATTTCTTCTAGGTTGTTGAATTTAGTGGCATAAAGTTTTTCATAGTATTCTACAATAATTCTTTGTATATCTACGATGTCTGTGGTGATTTCTTCTCTTTCATTTTGGATTTTGTTTATATGAGTTTTTTCTCTTTTTTCCTTGGTAAGTCTTGCCAAGGGTTTGTCAATTTTGTTAATATTTTCAAAGAACCAGCTCCTTGTTCTATTAATTTTTTCTATAGTTTTTCTGTTCTCTATTTCATTTATTTCTTCTCTGATTTTTATTATCTCCTTTCTTCAGCTGATTTTGGGTTGTCTTTGTTCTTCTTTTTCAAATTCCTTAAGGTGTGAAGTTAAGTGGTTCACTTGGGCTCTCTCTTGTTTTTTCATATATGCCTGAAGTGATATGAACTTCCCTCTTATCACTGCTTTTGCTGCATCACATAGATTCTGATATGTCGTATTGTCATTTTCATTTGTCTGTATATATCTTTTGATCTCTGCACTTATTTCTTCATTGACCCATTCATTTTTTAAAAGTATGTTGTTTAGTTTCCACATTTTTGTGGAATTTTTTTCCTCTTTTTTTCCAGTTGAATTCTAGTTTCAAGGCTTTATGATCAGAAAATATGCTTGGAACAACTTCGATTTTTCTGAATTTGCTGATGTTGTTTTTGTGGCCCAACATATGGTCAATTCTTGAGAATGATCCATGTACATTGGAGAAAAATGTATACTGAGTCACTTTGGGATGAAATGTCCTGTAGATGTCTATCATATCCAGGTGCTCTAGTGTTTTGTTTAAGGCTGCTATATCTTTGTTCATTCTCTGTTTGGATGTCCGATCTAAAGCCGTCAGCGGTGTATTGAGGTCTCCAAGTATGATTGTATTTTTGTCAGTTTTTGTTTTAAGGTCAATAAATAGCTGTGTTATATATTTTGGTGCTCCTTGGTTTGGTGCATATATATTAAGAATTGTTATGTCTTCTTGATTCAGTGTCCCCTTAGCCATTATGAAATGCCCATTTTTGTCTCTGAGTACTTTTGCTGTCTTGTAGTCAGCATCATCAGATATGAGTATTGCTACGTCTGCTTTTTTGTGGATGTTATTTGCTTGGAGCATTGTTTTCCAGCCTTTCACTTTGAATTTGTTTTTATTCTTGTTACTTAGATGAGTTTCTTGTAGGCAACATACAGTTGGGTTTTCTTTTTTGATCCATTCGGCTACTCTGTGCCTTTTTATTGGTGAGTTTAATCCGTTTACATTTAGTGTAATTATTGACACTTGTGAGTTCCTTATTGCCATTTTATAGATTGCTTTCTGTTAGTTTTGCGTCTTGTTTGATCCTTCTCTTTCGTTTTTCTATCTTTTGTTTTTATTTGGTTGTGTTCCATACATCTTTCCTCTGTTGCTATCTTTTTTAAATCATGTGCTTCTGTGGTGTTTTTTTCAATGGTGGTTACCATTAAGTAATGAAAAGGGTTCCTACCCTGTTCATTGTAGTGCACTATTTTGTTAGTACTTTTACACTCCATTGCCCTTTGCTACTATTAATCTCCATCCTCTCCCCCCCTTTCTTTTTGTTGTCACACTTTAAAGTTGGTTTTATTGTGTTCTTCTTGGAGCTTTTACTTGTGGCTTTGTTTTTTTTTTTTTATTCTTTGTATCTGATTGGAGAACATCCTTTAGTATTTCCTGGAGTGGGGGTTTTCTGGTGATAAATTCTCTCATCTTTTCTGTATCTGTGAATGTTTTTATTTCTCCTTCATATTTAAAGGATAGCTTTGATGGGTATAGTATTCATGGCTGAAAGTTCCTCTCTTTCAAGACTTTAAATATTGGGGTCCACTCTCTTCTAGCTTGTAGAGTTTCTGTTGAGAAATCTGATGATAATCTAATGGGCCTTCCTTTATATGTTGTATTCTTCTTTTCCCTGGCTGCCTTGAGAATTTTTTTTTGCAGTTCGTTTGTGCCAATTTCATTATGATGTGCCTTGAAGTAGGTTTGTTGGGGTTAAGAAAACTTGGAGTTCTGTTTGCTTCTAGAATATGAGGTTTTAGTTCTTTCCACAGGCTTGGGAAGTTCTCATCTATTATTTGTTTGAGTATGTTCTCCATTCCATTTTCTTTCTCTTCTCCCTCTGATATACCTATTATTCTTATGTTATTCTTTTTGATGGAGTCAGATAATTCCTGTAGGGCTATCTCATTTTTTTTTAATTTTTGAATCTCTTTCTTCTTCTCTTTGTTGTGCCTCAAGTTGCTTGTCTTCTATTTCGCTAATCCTCTCTTCTATCTGGTCTTTTCTATTAGGTAAGCTTCTTACCTCTTTTTTCAGCTCGTGAATTGAGTTTTTCATCTCTGTTTGATTTGTTTTTATAGTTTCAATTTCCTTGGCGATATACTCTTTGTGTTCATCGAGTTGTTTTCTGAGCTCCCTAAATTGCCTTTCTGTGTTTTCTTGTATATCTCTGAGTATTTTTAGGATTTCTATTTTAAATTCTCTGTCGTTTAACTCCAAAGTTTCCAATATCTTAAATTTTTTCTCCATAGATTTTTCCTCATCTCTCTGTGTTACCTCTCTTTCTTTTGTATCCATGATATTCAATTTTCTCTTCTTTAATGGCATCTGAGGGTGGTTTTGTTAATAGTATTAATGAGATTTTATAAAGAATAAAAAGTTAAAAAAATAAAAATAAAAATTGAGGGTTTTTTTTTAAAATTAATCATTAAATAAAGAAAAATAAAATAAGATAAAAATTTGAGAAAAAAGGGAATTATTCCTTCCCCTCCTTTTTTCCTCTCCTCTCCTCTCCCCTCTTTCTTGAGAAAATCTTGTGATGAATTGTGAATTATATTGTACTAAATAGAACAAACAATACCTGTAGTGGAGGGCCTGAATTGGGGAAAAGTAATAAAGGGGTAAAGAAAAAGGAAAAAAAATAAATAAATAAAAGAAAAAAATATATATAAAAGGGGGTGGTATAGACCCACAAAAAGCAAATAAGGAAAAAAGTTGGGTCAAGAATAAAATGATTTGCTTTTAGGTGTTGGCTGACTCAGAGTTATGATGAGAGGAATAAGAGAGAAACAGGAAAAAGGGGTGGAAAATTAAAAAATTACTATTGTATTTAGTGGAACAAGAACTAGATAAAATGGAGAGCCAGGGATGGGAGCACTGCTATTGTGTTAAAAAGGTGAAGTAAAAACCCTCCAAAATGCCACAAACTTATGTTTGAGTCCCAGATAAGATAATTTGTTCATTATTGAGGTTTGAAGGAGAGAAGACGTAGAGGAGAAAGGAAGAGACTAATATACAGGAAGAAGAGAGGGAGAGAGAAAGAGAGAGAGAGAGAGAGAGAGAGAGAGAGAGAGAGAGAGAAAAGATGGAACCACTAAAAGAAAAAAAAGAAAAAGGAGGAGAGAGAGAGAGAGAGTTAGGGGTTTTGGATTGCAACCCTCATAGAGAGAAAGGAGGAGGAAAGAAAAGATAATGGGAGATGTAACACTTATGGGTAGTGTAGTTCAAAGAGAGGCGGGAGTAAGACTGAGAGAGAATTAAATGACCAAATTGGAATAGAAAAAAAAACCCCAAAAAATCAAGAATGAAGAAAAGAGACACATACGAACAAATATAATAAAGTGGGATAGGTTATAAAATCTGCAGATTATTCTTGATTTTGAGAGGTTATCATCTTGCTTTTTCTTTTCTGTCTCTCTTTCTGGTCGGTGACTTTGTACCCCGGGTTCTGCCTCTGTGGCACGCTCTGGAAGAGGTTTGCAGTTGATAATTCTCTATGGCAATGTCATGTATTGGGCTTCAGTGTCGTTGGCAGTCGAGGCTCATTAGTGTTTATAGGCTCCAACAGTGAGTGGGTCTCTCACTGTGAGAGTGTTCCTGGAGCCTCTCTCCTAGTCTTTCCTTCCACAATTAGCAGCCTGATAATCCAGCTATGGGGTTGCTGCTGCCTCTGCCTGGATAGTAAGAGGCTCAAAGGGTTGGCAACTCCCCACTCTATTCCCACTCAGCACAGGGCTCTGAGTAAGGCTCAGTCAGTCAGAGCTGCTAGCATAATCAGGCCGGGCTTCCACCCACTCAAAGACCTCTGGCTCTGCTCCTCTGTGGTATAACATGGGTGCCCAGTCCTGAGGCGTTCGGAGGAATCTCTTGCCCACTCTCTGTGCATGCCCACCAGGATGTCAGACCAGCTGCGTCACACTTCGAGTGAAATCCCTCCCCGCACGGAAAAGATCCAGCGTTGGAATTGGCTCTCGCTCTATCCCTGTGCGTGGCCCCCTCAGGGTGCTGGGTCGGCTCGGAGATTCCTCTCCTGGCCCACTCAGAGGCCTCTGACTCTGCTCCTCGGTGGGAAAACACGGGCGCTCACCCCTGAGGAGTTCGGAGGAATCTCCTGCCCACTCTCTGTGTGCGCTGACCAGGATATCAGGCTCAGGAGGGACGCCTCTCACTCCAAGAAAGCCCTCCTCCCGCACAGAAAAGTTTCACCTTTGGAGTTGGCTCCAGTTCCCTCCCTGTGCCCGGTCCCCTCAGGGTGCTGGGGCTCCTAGTAGATTCTGCTTTTTGCCCACACAGAGGCCTCTGACTCTGTTTCTCTGTGGGTTAACATGGGCGGCGCGCACCCCTGAAGTGTTCGTAGGAATCTCTCACCCACTATCCATGCACACCGACCAGGAGATGCGGAAAATGGCTGCCCCAGTTTTCTTTCTTTGTCTGGGTTTGGCGCACGTGTTAGCTTGAATTGCCCAGGATTTTCCGCGGCGTGGATCTCTGTGCCACAGCCTGGTTTGGCTGTTTGTACCGCGGACTGGATCTATTCACTCCCTATGCCCGCCTTAGTTTCTATATTCTCAGTTCTCAGTGAAAGCCATCCTGTTTGGGTTAGAGAGGAAGGCGGAGCATTTCTTACTCCCTATTTCCCCCGGGGTTTGACCATATTTCTAGCCAATCTTTCACTCGAACCTACCTTTGGGTGTATTGTGAAGCATCTGAAGGCTCCAAGGATAGGTTTTTCTGTTTCTGGTTGAAGAAATTGTTGAGTTTATGGGGAGATTTATCGGTATCGCTTCCTACCGCGCCATCACTCTGACGTCATCCCTGTGTTCCTTTTCAATATGTTTGAAGTGTATTACTCTGTTGTCACTTTGTGCCCATGGTAGCTTCAGGGGAGAACTTAAATACAATCACCTTCATGTTAACATGAAAATTCCAAGGAAGAGCTTGTTGACTCCTTATCTTATTTCTTGTGTTTAATAGGTTTTGGGGTTTCCCAATGAAAAGTAATCTGTCAGGTGTGTCACATGTTTTAAAATTAGCTGCATGTTATCCATGTCACTGTTAAGAATCTAAGATTCTGGCCTGACCTGTGGTGGCACAGTGCATAGAGTATTGTTTTGGAACACTGAGGTTGCTGGTTTAAAACTCTAGGGTTGCCAGGTCAAGACACATATGAGAGGCAACTACTCTGAGGTGATGCTTTCTACTTCTTCCCCTTTCTCTCTGTGTCTTCTCCCTTTTCCCTATAGTCAATCTATAATTTTTTTATAAAAACCTAAGAATCTGTTATTTAGGTTTCTGAAATGTCCTATATATGCAGTTGTTGGTCAAATAAGTTTGTAAATATGATATATATCTTTGCTCGCTTATAGTTTGCATTGGGTGTAGGAGACAGGCTGTAAACTGGCAAAGTCATTATATCCTAAGGCTTAGTTTTAAGACTAAGCTTTTTCCCACACCATTGACTGTTGCATGATGTGGGGTGGTGCACTCTTATGAGGAATCCCATTCATGCCTCAGATAAGTGATTTTGTATCAGAGACTTCCTTGTTTGTATATTGGATTAAAGGTTTTGATTTCTACACTATAAAATGGGGCAGAGGAGCTTATGCTGGAGGAGAGCAGAGAAAGGCCACATGGAAGAGAGGTGAAGCAGCCAAGATGGTGGAGTGCTGAAGGAGAAGCCAGTTTGTGCAGAGAGAAGGAGATGGGGAACAGAGGTGAATAAAGCTGATGAGGTAGAAACCTTTGATTCTAGGAAACTCAGATAAGTCAGTGGCTTTGTGAGTCTTGAATGGAAAGGAAAATGTTTCCCCACTCTGTGTATTTTTGCCCTCTGGGTACAAGCTAGTATTAAAGCTAATGGCCCACCAGTTCTTATCTCCATTATTTTATTACTACCATCTGTTCAAATCAAATGTGAACCTGTTCCCCATCTCCTTCTCTCTGCACAAACTGGCTTCTCCTTCAGCACTCCACCATCTTGGCTGCTTCTCTCCTCCACCTGGCCTTTCTCTGCTCTCCTCCAGCATGGGCTCTTCCTAGAATGTAATAACTCTTCCCTGGAACATGATCTCTCTTCCTTTTAAAACCTTTTGGTGCAAAAGCCCTCCCCCAACACATATTAACATAATCATGCCCATCCCAAACAAGAAGGGCAACTAATATTGTCACCTGGGTAATGGGCTTCCATGTAGGCACTGCCATCTTTAACATAGTGAGCATGATATATTTTATCTACCCAACATTGGCAAACTGTGGCTCGTGAGCCACATGCAGCTCTTTGGCCCCTTGAATGTGGCTCTTCCACAAAATGCCATGTGCGGGTGCAAAGGCCAGCTTAGGAGTACCTAATTAAGTTATGTTGGGCAGATAAAATATATTATGCTCACTTTGTTAAAGATGGCGCTGCCCATGAGGAGGCCTTCGCCCAGGTGATATTAATGCGTGTTGAGAATCCTTGTAGCCTGGGGATTGGTTTTGGGATTAAGCCTTTCCTACCCTTTTTGATGTGGGGTGGTACAATCCAATCATGCCTCAGAGAAGTAACTTTGTATTAGAGACTTCCCTATTTTGTATATTGGATTAGAGGTTGTGAAGCTACAATATAAAATGAGGGCAGAATGAGAGTTTGTGCTCTTTGGTTCCTGAGATTATCATTAGAAGAGGGAGCAGAGCAGAAAGCAGAAAGAGGCCATGTGGCCAGGAGAAGCAGCCAAGATGGTGGAGTGCTGAGTGAGATGCCAGTTTATGTAGTGTTTGTATCTGGGATAAGGAAGGAGATGGGGAACTGAGGAGAATAAGGCTGGTGAGCTAGAAACCTTTGATTCTAGGAAACTCGGATAAGTCAGTAGCTTTGTGAGCACTGAATGTGAGTGGGTTTTGGAGCCCAGTGTGTGTTTTTACTTGCCCGCCAGGTGCAAGCTAGGATTAAAGACTATGGTCCACCAGTTTGTGTCTCTGTTGTTTCTTTACGGACTGTCCAAATCCAATGGGAACCTGCAAGGGCTGGGCTTCTGTGATAGTTGCCCTGGCTGTGGCTTCTGGCTTTACAAGTTAATAACAATGTACCTACCTATATAGTTTAAATTTAAAAAATTTGGCTTTCATAATAAATTTCAATCATTGTACTGTTGATATTTGGCTCTGTTGACTAATAACTTGGCTGACCACTTCTCTAGAGCATGTATTATATGTTGAATATCTCTTGTCCATCTGATTATTTCACTTGATTATTAACCTAGCTGCTAGAACTTTCAAAGTATGAGGAAAATTTTAATTTCATCCCCACAGTGTCAATGAGCTGGCCTGTGACATGAATGGCTGGGGCATTAACTCCTGGAGAGTTTTTCAGCTGAGATTATGGGCATGTATTGGCTAAGGGTAAGCATTATTTCTGTTCCCTCTGTCAGTGACTTGGTTTATTTTTTGTGGGGTTTGGTAGAATGTGGTAGGATGCTAGTGATGTTTCTCTCTTCTACTCTAGTGAGGTGCCAAAGAATTGCAAAAATTAATAAATATTTTAGGAGAAAAAGTCAGTTTTCTTGCCCTGTCCTTCTTTAGAGGATAGAGGGAGAAAAATGCAGAAGCTTTCTGGCTTGCAAGAATCACTGGGTTATTTAGTTTAACTACAGAATAAAGGTTATCTGAAAAACTTTCTTTCCCTTTCAATAGGAGACAATGTTTGCATGCCCTACAATGATTTTAACTCTCCCATCCTTCCTAGAATCCTGAGAGTAATATATAGCTCTAGGCAAAGGAGGGGAGATAGACACTAACAGATTTGTGAATGTCTTTGATATGTAAAATGACATCACAATTGTGTTAACTTGAAAGTTTTAATGTTTATAGATCCTCTAAACCAGTGGTAGTCAACCTGGTCCCTACCGCCCACTAGAGGACATTCCAGCTTCATGGTGGGCAGCAGTGGAGCAACCAAACTATAAATAAAAATATAGATCTATCTATAGTAAGTTGTTTTATAAAGATTTATTCTGCCAAACTTAGCAAATGTTTGACATAAAGTACTTGGTAAGTAATTATTATTATATGCTTTAAATTGCTGTAGCTCTGCTTTATAAATTTTATAAAGTAAAGTTACTTCCCTACTTTATAAATCACCATTACTGTGGAACCAGTGGGCAGTTAGAAAATTTTACTACTAACAGAGATACAAAAGTGGGCGGTAGGTATAAAAATGTTGACTAACCCTGCTCTAGACAAATGTTATAAGCTTGTTAATGATTGTGTGATGCTCCCCTTTCATTTCCCCAATCTATATGTGGTGAAGGGTATATAATCAGCCTCAGAGCTATATTCAACACTGCACGATTTGGGTCAGCTATACCCTGTGTTAGTCATATGCAGCCGGCTTAATCAATAAATCTCCTCTTAAAAATTGTACTGTATCTTGCCTTGATGTCTCTACATGAACCTGCAGAATGCTATGTTATAATACTACATTTACATTGTTAATGAAATATTACATATATTTTAGCTTCCTGCTTGAACCTAGGGAGCTATGAGATTTCCTCTATGGAGTCCTGGCTGTGTTTGCATTGTGAGTATCAGGTTTATTTCCTTCATCTGTCATGCAGCAAATGGGGTCAGGTGTTTGGTTCCATGTCTGAAGTTCGGTTATAGAGTCTTGGTTACAAATCAGTCTGCCTCCAGGGTCTGTGGTCAAATCTGTATTCTGTTGTGCATCTGGGGTCTGAGTTCCCTTTGCATGTAGCCTTGTATCTGAGTTCCAGTGTGGGGCCCACAAGCAGCTCCCATTCTAGGGCATGACGTATGGACTCTGGTGTCCAAGGCGCTGTGTCAGTTTCTGGAATTGGTGTTTCCTAGTCTCAGTTGGGTCTGTAGACCAGTGTTTGGTGTTTTGTGCCAAGTCCCCTTTTTGGTTTGGGAATTGGTCCAGTGCTCAGTTTCAGTCGTCTAGAGTCCTTGGGGTCCTGATTCTGTCTAAGGTCTCTCTTTTCAGTAATGGTTATGTTAATGTTGGCAGGAAAGTCGATACTGATGGGAAAAGAGAGCAAAGTGAATTGGAGATTCTATTCTATAAAACAGAATATGTGTTCCAGGGAGAAACGTCAAGGTTCCGTTTAGTCTAATCTGATAGAAGGTTCCATTATTCATAGGCTTAATGGTACATTTGAGGAATCCATTTTGTCCTGAGGGAAGTCCATTGACCCCATAATCCCACTAGCTCAGGTTTGGAAGGAGTTTTCCCAATGTACTGCCAGTCAGGTGTTTTGGGGAAGCAAGAGGAAAATGGTTCTATTGTAGGAGAGGCACCATAGGAGTCAAAAGTGAAGAGGTGACACTGTGAGGTTCAGAATCAATATTGTTTATGGAAAGAAAAGGTAGTCCTTCCTAGGTGAAAAATAGAAACATGGTCCAAAGAGAGATCTGGGTCTTTTTCTGTCCTTTTTTCTGCTTTTTTGTTTAGAGAAATGCACTAGGCAAGTTGCAGATCTACCACACCTTTTCCATTGGATTTTAAAGTTTTTACATTGATTTGAGAGAGAGAGAGAGAGACAGAAGTATGAGCTCATTTCTTCACTTAGTTGTTCCATTTAGTTGTGAGCATCTTGGTTGCTTCTCTTAGGTGCTGAGACCTGGGATGGAACCCAGAACCTTGGCACACAGGGAGGACATTCCATGCACTGAGACATTCAGTCAGAACACCATAAGTTTATTTTTATTTATTTTTTTGCTATTTTTCAGTTGAAATAACTCTAGAATTTCAATTGCAATGTATGTTGCAGGCTATCTTCAATGGCATTTAAAAACTGTAAGTATAAGTGCTTCCTGTTTTATCTGTTAATACTGAATTCAAGGTTAACTTATGAGAGTAGGAAACATGGGTTATGTAATTTAAAATCTTTGAAGTTTGTTGTCATTTGCTTTATAGTGCAATATGGTCCCTTTTAAATGTGTTCTTAGTGTGTGCCTCTGCTGTTAGGTCAGGTGCATCTTGGGAAGAACACCTTGGTGGCAGTCAGGAGGTACAGGGATGGGTACCATGCATTATCTGTCAGTGGTCAATCCACTTACTTGCTTATGTTAAGTTTGTTTTTTATCTCTGCCCTGATTTTATTTTTATTGTGGGAATCTATTTGTTCAAAAGAGGTATTTACTATCCCTAAATGAGAGAGTTGGATGAAAGCCATAGTTATGCCCTGTTGGGTAGCTCAGTGAGGTGGAGCATCATTCTGATACACCAAGCATGCAGGTTCTATCCTCAGGGGACATCCAAGAGTTAAACAGTGAATGCATGAGAAGATTGGCACTGTCATATTGTAGTAAGGTACCAAAAAGCTGCTAAATTAATATTGATATTTTAGGAGGAAAGGTCAAGCTTTTCTGTCCTGTCCTTCCTGTGGGGAGGAAAGGGAGAAAAATGTAGAAGTTTCTGGCTTGCAAGGACATGAGTCATTTAGTTTTAACTATAGAGTAAAGGTTGTCTGAGGAACTTCTTTTCTTTTACAATAAGAGACAGAATTTACATACCATCCTACATTGATTTTGACTCTTTCTCCATTCCTGGAATCCTGAGAGTAACATACCTCAAGGCAAAGGAGGGGAAATAAACACTGAAAGATTTGTAAATGTCTTTGATTGTGTTACCTTAAAAGTTTTAATGTTTCTATGGATTCCCTAAACAAATGTTATAAGCTTGTGCTATGATGTCATGCTTTCCCAACCTGTATGTGATCAAGGGTATATAATCAGCCCCTGAGATGTATTTGGTGTACACAATTTGGGTCTGCCATGCCCCATATTATTCATAGGCAGCTGGCATATTTAATAAAGCTTCTTTAATAAAACCCTTCAAAATTCATCTGCACTTGGTGTTTATGGTGTCTCCGTAAACCCACAGAAGTCAGGTATGGGTACTTTACAACTATATTTGAAATTAGGAATTCTAATAGGTGTGGGTACCATGTTATTGTAGTCTGAATTTGTCATTTTCTAATGTTATATATCAGGTAGAGCTTATTTTTGCAAGGTTAGGTACTTGCTTTTATTAACATAAGTAACATAAAACTGATAGATGTGTGAATTTACGAGGAATTCCAAACTGCCCTCTTGATGTTCCGCTTATCTGTCAGATGTAACCTGTACTGGACTATTGCCCCTGAGACAGAGGAAATTCCAAGAACCTGGCAAGCCACCCCAAGGAGAAGCATTCTGGAAATACCAGGACTTTCAATTCAACACCTACTTGCTCAAAATTCTTCCTTGCCCTATAAATTTACCCCTAATCTGTAACTGGTGCCCTTCTCCCCAAAGAAGTGCCTAGCAGGTGTTGACCGAGGATGCACCGACAGAATTCTAGACTCAGGGTAAAACAAAGAAAAGTTTATTACACTCGCGAGCAGGCCCAAGGCAAGGAGATGGCCAAGAGCCAAGAGCAACTTCAGCAAGCAAGTTTTATACTTAATTTCAGGGAGGGGAGTTGTAACGGTTCTCAGGGTGATTGATTGCCTCAGATGCTTGTGGCCTTACCTTTTCGATAAGCCCCTAATCAAACACCAGATGCCTGCGGCTTCTTCAAGGAACCTGGGCAAACATCTAGGGGTCAGGTGGGCCAGTTATTGTTTTACAAGCCAAGATGAGTTAAGCAAAGATCAGACGGAAAAGATCAGACAGAATCCACTGTTACATTCCCCCCTTTCTTTGTTGCATATCTCTAATCCTAGAGATCTGAGTTCTGTTCTAACTTCTCATAATGTTGTCTCATAATCATGAGTTTTACTGGTCCTATTTGCCCCTGCAGGAAGGTGGTGAGTCTATTCAGGACACATGGTCCAATGGTGATAACTAGCAATAGCACTATAAGGGGTCCTGCTAAGGTGGAGATGAGGGTAGTCAACCAGGGTGATTTGGCATACCACCCTTCAAACCATCCCTGCTGATTTTGTAGTCTTTTTTCCCTAGCCTTTAGCCTTTCTTTTAGCTTATTCATGGAGTCCCTAACTATTCCAGTGTGGTCGGCATAAAAACAGCATTCTTCTTTTAAAGCAGCACATAAACCACCCTCTCTTAAAAGTAACAAGTCTAAGCCTCGTCGGTTTTGCAACACGACCTCAGAGAGGGAGGACAGTGACTTTTCTAAAGCTTTTATTGACTGTTCTATGGCCCTTAAATCCTGGGTAATAGACTCTAGCGAGGCCATTTGTCTGGGTCCTTCAACTAGGGCAGCAGCTCCTGTTCCCACTCCTGCCAATACCCCGGCTTCCAGCAGTACTGCTAGGGTGAGTGTGACAGGCTCTTTTCTATACCTGGTCCGCCCTTTAACCACTTTTTCAAAGTCTTCATTTCCATGATATATAAGGCGGGGGAAAATTCTAACCATTACACAAAAATCTTGAGAGTTGTTAAAGGCCTGAGTGGACACAGAGGGAGTCAGGCCCATTCTGCATGCCCACCGAGTTCCTTTCTTAGGGATCAAATAGGAACTGTTAGGGGAAATTGAAATAGTCTGCAGGCATCGGGCCTTGTCTGAGGCAGACGGGGTCCCCAGGCATATCCCCTGTCCAGTCACTTCTGGGAGGGTAAGCATGTGACGCCTGTCCCAATTACACTGGGAAGGGCTTTTGTTCTCATAGTAGCTCCCATTGACTGTGACCCCTTCCTTTAAAACCTCCTTTTATTAGATCTAATAATCGCTGCCCCGTGGTTGGACCTGACGGGGTTTGTGACAGGGGTGTACTACTGGCACTGGCTGGGCTGCTAGCTGTATCTCTCGGGGATGGAGTAGCTTGCACCGGGGCTGAAAGGGGCTTGCTAGGCCTTGGGGCCCCTTGGTCAGCCAGTACTTTGTTAGGTCCTAATGGGCTGCCTCTAGCGGTGCCTATCTGGAATTTAATTTTAAACGTTAATCCAGCATCAGATTCTGACACATACATTCTTAAGCCCCACTGCCTGCCCTTTAGCCATGTATTATCTTGCCATTTTCCATAGTGGGTAAATGTAATATTCCGTGTGTTACAGGTGAAATTGGTACATAGTCCTTCACCAACCCAAACTCCCAATCGCCTATGGCCTATTCCCGGTCTTTGACTAGGAATTCCTCTTCCTAGACACTGGGAGTTTTTAGTCCCTGCTTCTTTTTGAGTTACTCCTGCAACCCTGATCCAGTCCCAGGAGGATGTGGGCTTCCAGTGAGTCATCCCCATAGTCTCACAACCCCAAGCCTTACAGGAGAAGACTTCCAGTCCCCCGCATCTCCAAGCTGTGTCCCTATCACGACCGTCCCGGGGACAGACATAAAAGTCAGTCGTCCTGAGAGTCGAGCGGATTTCTGGGTGAGAGCACCCAAAGCCTACAGTCCCTATACCACTAGTTGGACATTCACATTTCCCGGACTCACAAGGAGGAGGGTTACCCGGGTCTGTGGTTGGGATATCCCAAGTTTCTAGCCCCGCCGCGAGCTGACAAAAGTCTGGATACAGGGACGGCCACCAAGTCCAGGGGGGATGGTCATTAGAAGTCACTTTTCATACTATATTACTGGTCCCCGATATCACCTGCCATGTCTGCTGGGTTGGTTGGTGGGGATTTGTTGCAGCGGCGGACATGCAGCTTAAGGGGATTATCTGTTTTCTCACTGTGCACTGGTCATCAGGAGCAGGAGCAGGCTTGAGGTGTGAAATATGGATCCAAGCTGCGATGCCATCGACCCTTACAGCAGTGGGTGTGATGAGGAGGACTTGGTAGGGTCCTTTCCAGTGGGGTTTGAGGGTCTGGTGTTGGTGTCTCCGGACGTAGACGAAGTCCCCAACTTGGTAGTGATGTGGGGTCCCGTCTCCTGCCGGCTGGTAAAGGTCAGACAACTGCTTCCATAGGCAATGTTGTACTCTGGTCAGGGCCTGTAACCTAATGGACAAAGGGGTATTTTGGATATTTAAGTCAGAGGGGGATAAATCCCGAATAGGCGGAGGGGTTCTAAAAAGTATTTCAAAGGGGGTTAGGTTAGTTTTAGCAGAAGGGGTATTCCGAGCCCGGAAAAGAGCATATGGTAGGAGCATTACCCAATTTCTATGGCCAGTATCTATGACTAATTTAGTTAAGGTCTCTTTAATTGTTCTATTCATTCTCTCTACTTGTCCTGAACTTTGGGGTCTATAAGCACAATGTAGTTTCCAATTAATCCCCAATATTTTGGCTACCCCCTGGCTTACCTGGGCCACAAATGCCAGTCTGTTATCAGGCCCTATTACCTTTGGAAGGCCAAATCTAGGAAAGATTTCTTCCATAATTTTCTTAATTACTACCGCCGCCGTCTCATGTTTGGTAGGGAAGGCTTCTACCTATCCTGAAAAGGTGTCTATAAAAACTAAGAGATACCTTAGTCCATACTTGGCAGGTTTTACCTCAGTGAAGTCTACTTCCCAATATTGGCCTGGTCTGGTGCCTCAGAGACGGGTTCCACTGGTTCCTTTTGTTGGGTAGGCATTTACCATTTGGCAGGCTTTACAAGCTTTGACTATTTCCTTTGCTATTTGCCTCTTCTCGGGGGTGGTCAATATTTTATCATCTTGAAGCAGTTGTAACAGTTTGTCAGTCCCAAGGTGGGTAAGATGGTGGGCCATCTGCAGGAACTTCCGAACATCCTCAGGTTCCTCTAAGTGGGTCAGGGTGGGGGATGGCTCTGCTTCTATAGTGAGGATGTGGGAGGCAGTCCTCATGGCTACCACTCGAGCCTCTTCATTTGCCTTCCTATTGCCTTTGGCTACTGGGTCTTGCCCTTTCTGGTGCCCAGGGCAATGGACAATGGCTAGCTCCCGTGGGAGCATGATAGCATCTAAGAGGGCTAGGATTTCTTGTTTGTGCTTAATGTCTTTACCTGCTGATGTAAGGAGGCCCCTTTCTTTTTAGATTGCCCCATGCACATGTGCAGTAACAAATGTGTACCTGCTGTCCGTGTAGACGGTGGCCCGTTTACCACTAGCTAGTTCCAAAGCCTTTGTTAGAGCTATTAGGTCTGCCTTTTGAGCTGAGGTTCCTGGGGCAAGTCTCTCTGACCAGATTACTTTTTCCTTGTCAACCACCGCAGCCCCAGCTCGGCGTTCTTTTTCATACAGAAAAGTGCTTCCATCAGTATACCAAATTAAGTCAGATTGTGGCAGTGGTGTGTCCCAGAAGTCTTTCCGGATCCCAGCTTCCTCTGCTAGGATATCCCTGCACTGATGGTGGACAGTTCCCCCCTCCTCCCTGGGTAGCAGGGTGGCTGGGTTCAAAACAGTTGGAGAGCCAAAGGTGATCCTGTCTTTATCTAACAGGAGGCTTTGGTAATGAGTAATGCAGGCATTAGTTAGCCAGTGGTCTGGAGGTTGTCTTATTCTGCTTTCCAGGGCATGGGTGGTGACAACAGTCAATTTCTGGACCAGAGTCAGTTTGTCAGCATCTTTGACTAGGAGGGCCACAGTGGCAATCACCCGTAGGCACCCCGGCCACCCTTTTGCAACTGCATCTAACCTCTTAGAAAGATACGCAGTGACGTCACGGAAATGGTGCCGTGAGCAGTGCTTCCGACAGATCTCCCCAAAATCTCAACAAATTTATCAACTAGATACAAAAAAATATATCCTCGGAGCATCCCGGAGTTCCACACACACACACAGAAAGCGAAAGGAATGTTGCCAAGGAGGGAATATGCCTGTGCCAAAACAGGCTACAAAGTGTGGAAAGCCTGGGTTGAGTGGTCCAACTGAATGGAAGGCGCTGAACAGTCACCTTGACAACAATTGACTCCCAGCCCCACCTGATTACGCTGGAGGCTCTGACTGCCAGAGCCTTACCCAGAGCCTTGCGCTGAGTGAGGATAGAGTGGGGATTTCCCAGCTCTTTGAGCCTCTTACTCCCCAGACAGAAGCAGTGGCAGCCTCATAGCTGGATCACCAGGCTGCTAATTCAGGAAAGGGAGACTAGGGGAGAGAATTCAGGAAAGCAAACACTCTCATTGTTGGACTCTGCAAACGCCAACAAGCCTTGACTACCAGCGAGACTAAAGTCAATTATATGACATTGCCATAGATTCCCATCAACTGCAAATCCCTACCTAAGTGTGACACAGGGGCAGAACCTGGGGTTCAGAGTCATCGACCAGGAAGAGGGAGAGAAAAGGAAAAGGAAGAAGTTAACCTCTCAAAATCAAGAAAAATCCACAGAATTTATAACTTGTTCCACTAATTCTTTGTTGTTGTTGTTTCTTTCTTCTTTCTTCTTGCTTTTAATATCATTTGTATTTCCTCCACCTCGGTCCTTTTATTCTCTGCCCATCTTATGCTACCCTTTTCTTGAACTACACTACCCATGAGTGTTACATTTTATTTCTTTTCTTCATCCTTACTATCCTTTAGGGTTACACTCCAAAACCCTTACCTCTCACTCTCTCCCCTTTTTTTTTCTTTTTGTTTGTTTTTTGTTTTATTCCCTTTCCTTTTTTTCTTCCTTCATTTCTCTCTTTTTCTTATTTTTTTCTTTATATTCATTTCTTCTTTTCTCCTTTTACTTTTTCTCCCAGTTAATCCTCAATCATGAACAAATTATTTAATTTGGGACTCAAGTTTTTTTTTTTTTTTTTCTGCTTTTGTTCTTGGTTTTCCCTTATTTGTTTGTTTTTGTGGCATTTTGACTACTTTTTACATTGCTTTTTAACTCACTAGCATTCCTCCCAACCCAAAGTCTCCATTGTATTTAGTCTTCACTCCACTTAATACAACAGATTTTTACTTATTATTTTTATTTTTTTCTTCTTTAAATATTATTATTTTTTCTCTCTTTTTTCTGTTTCCCTATTATCCCTCTCATTATATCTCTTAGTCGACCATCACTTACAAGCAAATCATTTTATGCTTGTCTAAGATATTCTCCCTTTTTTTTTTGTTTTTTTTTTGTTTTTGTTTTTTTTGCATTTAGTAGGTCCCGACTCCCTTTTTTGCTCCTTGAACTCTTCACCCCAAATCAAGCCCTCTGTTATAGGCAGTTTTTGTTCCATTTAGCATAATATAATTCACAGATCATCACGATATTTCCCTAAAGAGGTGAGAGGAGGGGAGGAGAAGAAAGAAAAAAGGGGGAAATAATAAATTATTACTTTTTTTGTGTGTGGAGTGTTTTCCCTTTTTTTTCTTTCCCTTTTTATTCTTTTTTAATTCTAATTAACACTATCAACGAGATCACCTTCAGATGCCAATAAGAAAAAGGAAATAGAATATTATGGATACAAAAGATAGAGAGGTAACACAAATAAATGTGGAAAAATCTATGGAGAAAAGATTTAACATATTGGAAGCCTTGGAGCCAAATGACAGAGAATTTAAAATAGAAATCTTAAAAATACTCAGAGATATACACGAAAACACAGAAAGGCAATTTAGGGAGATCAGAAAACAAGCAAGACCATCAATGATCACAAAGAATATATTACCAAGGAAATTGGAACTATAAAAACAAATCAAACAGAGATGAAAAACTCAATTCACGAACTGAAAAACGAAATAACAAGCTTAGCTAATAGAACAGCCCAGATACAAGATACGATTAGTGAAATAGAAGACAAGCAACTTAAGGCACAACAGAGAGAAGAAGAAAGAGACTCAAAAATAATAAAGAACGAGAAAGACCTACAGGAATTGTCTGACTCCATCAGAAAGAATAACATAAGAATAATAGGTATATCAGAGGGAGAAGAGAAAGAAAATGGAATGGAGAATATACTCAAACAAATAATAGATGAGAACTTCCCAAGCCTGTGGAAAGAACTAAAGCCTCAAATTCAAGAAGCAAACAGAACACCGAGTTTTCTTAACCCCAACAAACCCACTCCAAGGCACATCAAAATGAAGATGACACAAACCAATGACAAAGAAAAAATTCTCAAGGTAGCCAGGGAAAAGAAGAATACAACATATAAAGGAAGACCTATTAGATTATCATCAGATTTCTCAGCAGAAACTCTACAAGCTAGAAGAGAGTGGACCCCAATATTCAAAGCCCTGAAAGAGAGAAACTTTCAGCCAAGAATACTATACCCATCAAAGCTATCCTTCAAGTACGAAGGAGATATAAAAACATTCACAAATACAGAAAAGATGAGAGAATTTATCATCAGAAAGCCCCCACTCCAGGAAATACTAAAGGGGGTTTTCCAACCAGATTCAAAGAACAAAAGAAAACAAAACCACAAGTAACAGCTCCACCAAGAAAACAATAAAATCAAACTTAAACTGTGACAACGAAAGAAAAAAAAAAAGGAGAGAAAAGATGAAGATTAACAGTAGCAAAGGACGATGAAGCGTAGAAATACTCATAAGAAAGGGTACTACAATGAATATGGTAGATACCCTTTTCATTACTTAATGATAACCACCCTTGAAAAAACCACCACAAAAACACTTGACTTAAAAAAGGTAGCAACAGAAGAAAGAAGTATGGAATACAAACAAACAAAAACAAACAATAGAAAAACAAAAGAGAAGAATCAAACAAGATATAAAACTAACAGAAAGCAATTTATAAAATGGCAATAGGGAACCCACAAGTGTCAATAATTACACTAAATGTAAATGGATTAAATTTACCAATAAAAAGACACAGATTAGCAGAATGGATTAAAAAAGAAAATCCAACTGTATGCTGCCTACAAGAAACTCATCTAAGCATCAAGGATAAAAACAAATTCAAAGTGAAAGGCTGGAAAACAATACTCCAAGCAAACAACACCCCAAAAAAAGCAGGTGTATCAATATTCATATCTGATAATGCTGACTACAAGACAGAAAAAGTACTCAGAGACAAAAATGGTCATTTCATAATGATTAAGGGGACACTGAATCAAGAAGACATAACAATCCTTAATATATATGCACCAAACCAAGGAGCACCAAAATATATAAGACAGCTACTTATTGACCTTAAAACAAAAACTGACAAAAATACAATCATACTTGGAGACCTCAATACACCGCTGACGGCTCTAGATCGGTCATCCAAACAGAGAATCAATAAAGATATAGTGGCCTTAAACGAAATATTGGAACACCTGGATATGATAGACATCTACAGGACACTTCATCCCAAAGTGACAGAGTATACATTTTTCTCTAGTGTACATGGAACATTCTCAAGAATTGACCATATGTTGGGCCACAAAAACAATATCAGCAAATTTAGAAAAATTGAAATTGAACCAAGCCTATTCTCTGATCATAAAGCCTTGAAACTAGAATTCAACTGTAAAAAAGAGGGGGAAAACCCCACAGAATTGTGGAAACTAAACAACATACTTCTAAAAAATGAATGGGTCAAAGAAGAAATAAGCGCAGAGATCAAAAGATATATACAGACAAATGAAAATGAAAATACAACATATCAGAATATCTGGGATGCAGCAAAAGCAGTAATAAGAGGAAAGCTCATATCACTTCAGGCCTATATGAACAAACAAGAGAGAGCCAAAGTAAACCACTTAACTTCACACCTTAAGGAGCTAGAAAAAGAACAAAGACAACCCAAAACCAGCCGAAGAAAGGAGATAATAAAAATCAGAGCAGAAATAAACAAAATAGAGAACAGAAAAACTATAGAAAAAATCAATAAAACAAGGAGCTGGTTCTTTGAAAAGATCAACAAAATCAACAAACCCTTGGCAAGACTCACCAAGGAAAAAAGACACAGGACTCAAATAAATAAAATCCAAAATGAAAGAGGAGAAATCAGCACAGACATCATAGATATACAAAGAATTATTGTAGAATACTATGAAAAACTATATGCCACCAAATAAAACAATCTAGTAGAAATGGATAAATTCTTAGAACAATACAACCTTCCTAAACTGAGTCATGAAGAAGCGGAAAGCCTAAACAGACCAGTCAGCAGGGAGGAAATAGAAAAAACTATTAAAAACCTCCCCAAAAATAAAAGTCCAGGCCCAGACGGTTATACTAGTGAATTCTATCAAACATTCAAAGAAGACTTGGTTCCTATTCTACTCAAAGTCATCCAAAAAATTGAAGAAGAAGCAATACTTCCAAACACATTTTATGAGGCCAACATAACCCTCATACTCAAACCAGGCAAGGATGGCACAAAGAAAGAAAACTACAGACCAATATCTCTAATGAATACAGATGCTAAAATACTAAACAAAATACTGGCAAATCGAATACAACAACATATTAAAAAAATAATACATCATGATCAAGTGGGATTCATCCCAGAATCTCAAGGATGGTTCAACATACGTAAAACGGTTAACGTAATACACCATATCAACAAAACAAAGAACAAAAACCACATGATCTTATCAATAGACGCAGAAAAGGCTTTCGATAAAATACAACTCAATTTTATGTTTAAGACTCTCAAGAAAATGGGTATAGAAGGAAAATATCTCAACATGATAAAGGCCATATATGATAAACCATCAGCCAACATCATAGTAAATGGCGTAAAACTGAGGACTTTCCACCTTAAATCAGGAACACGACGGGGTTGTCCACTCTCTCCACTCTTATTTAACGTGGTGCTAGAAGTTCTGGCCAGAGCAATCAGACAAGACAAAGAAATAAAAGGCATCCATATTGGAAAAGAAGAAGTAAAGGTATCACTTTTTGCTGATGATATGATCCTATACATCGAAAACCCAAAGGACTCCACAAAAAGTTTACTAGAAACAATAAACCAATACAGTAAGGTCACAGGATACAAAATTAACATACAAAAGTCCATAGCCTTTCTATATGCCAACAATGAAATATTAGAAAACAAACTCAAAAAAATAATCCCCTTCACGATTGCAACAAAAAAAATAAAATACCTAAGAATAAACATAACAAAGAATGTAAAGGACCTATATAACGAAAACTACAAGGCATTGCTAAGAGAAATAGAAAAAGACACAATGAGATGGAAAAATATTCCTTGTTCTTGGATAGGAAAAATAAATATAATTAAAATGGCCATATTACTCAAAGTAATATATAAATTTAATGCAATACCCATCAAAATTCCTATGACATTTTTTAAAGAAATGGAACAAAAAATCATCAGATTTATATGGAACTATAAAAAACCCCGAAAAGCCAAAGCAATCCTAAGGAAAAAGAATGAAGCTGGGGGCATTACAATACCTGACTTTAAACTATATTATAGGGCCACAATAATCAAAACTGTATGGTATTGGCAGAAAAATAGACACTCAGACCAATGGAACAGAATAGAAAGTCCAGAAATAAAACCACATATATATGGTCAAATAATCTTTGATAAAGGGGCCAACAACACAAAATGGAGAAAAGAAAGCCTCTTCAACAAATGGTGTTGGGAAAACTGGAAAGCCACATGCAAAAGAATGAAACTCAACTACAGCCTGTCCCCGTGTACTAAAATTAATTCAAAATGGATCAAAGACCTAAATATAAGATCTGAAACAATAAAGTACATAGAAGAAGACATAGGCAATAAACTCATGGACCTTGGTTTTAAAGAACATTTTATGAACTTGACCCCAATGGCAAGAGAAGTGAAGGCAAAGATAAATGAATGGGACTACATCAGAATAAAAAGTTTTTGCTCAGCAAGAGAAACTGATATCAAAATAAACAGACAGCCAACTAAATGGGAACTGATATTTTCAAACAACAGCTCAGATAAGGGCCTAATATCCAAAATTTACAAAGAGCTCATAAAACTCAACAACAAACAGAGAAACAATCCAATAAAAAAATGGGAAGAGGACATGAACAGACACTTCTCCCAGGAAGAAATACAAATGGCCAACAGATATATGAAAAGATGTTCAGCTTAATTAGTTATTAGAGAAATGCAAATCAAAACTACAATGAGCTACCACCTCACCCCTGTTAGATTAGCTATTATCAACAAGACGGGTAATAGCAAATGTTGGAGAGGCTGTGGAGAAAAAGGAACCCTCATACACTGTTGGTGGGAATGTAAAGTAGTACAACCATTATAGAGGAAAGTATGGTGGTTCCTCAAAAAACTGCAAATAGAACTACCTTATGAACTAGCAATCCCTCTACTGGGTATATACCCCAAAACCTCAGAATCATTGATATGTAAAGACACATGTAGCCCCATGTTCATTGCAGCTCTGTTCACAGTGGCCAAGACATGGAAACAACCAAAAAACCCTTCAATAGAAGACTGGATAAAGAAGATGTGGCACATATACACTATGGAATACTACTCAGCCATAAGAAATGATGACATCAGATCATTTACAGCAAAATGGTGGGATCTTAATAACATTATACGGAGTGAAATAAGTAAATCAGAAAAAAACAAGAACTACATGATTCCATACATTGGTGGAACATAAAAATGAGACTAAGAGACATGGACAAGAGAGTGGTGGTTACCAGGGGTGGGTGGAGGGAGGACGCAGGAGGGAGGGAGGGAGAGAGTTATGGGGAGGGGGAGGGGCATGGAGAAAACTAGACAGAGGGTGACGGAGGAAAATCTGACTTTGGGTGAGGGGTATGCAACATAATTTAATGACAAGATAACCTAGACATGTTTTCTTTGAATATATGTACCCTGAATTATTAATGTCATCCCATCAACATTAATAAATATATATATATATAAAGAAAGATAGGCTACTGGCCGTTTCCAGGGTCCCAGAGACTGAGTCAATACTCCTTTAGCTATCCCTTCCTTCTCTTCTACATAGAGAGTGAAAGGCTTCTCTATGTTGGGGAGTGCCAAGGCTGGGGCTGACAACAGTGCCCTCTTGATTTGGTCAAAGGCCTTTTGCTGTTCATCTCCCCAGGTATACTCAGTTCCATCCTTTAACAAGGGGTACAGAGGGGCGGCTAGTGCGGCAAAGCTGGGTATCCATAGTCTGCAAAAACCTGCTGTGCCCAAGAACTCCCTGAGGCCCTTCCGATTTTTCGGAGGCGGGATTTGAGTAACAGTCTTTTTCCTGGCCTCAGTTAGCCATCTCTTACCATCTCAGAGAGAGTAGCCCTGGAAGGTGACTTCGGATTGACAGATCTGGGCCTTTTTGGTGGATGCCCGGTATCCCAGTTTGGCCAGTTCGACAAGCAGTTTCTCAGTTCCCTGTTCGCACTGCTCTATGGTGGCAGCTGCAAGTAACAGATCATCAACATACTGCAACAGAATTACCTCAGTGGTGGAGGCTCGGTAGGCACTCAAGTCCTGGTGCAGTGCTTCGTCAAAGATGGTGGGAGAGATCTTGAAGCCCTGGTGTAGCCACGTCCAGGTGAGCTGTCCACTGAGTCCGTTCTCAGGGTCAGTCCATTCAAAAGCAAACAGAGGTTGACTGTCCTCATGCAGGTGCAAGCAGAAGAAGGCATCTTTCAGGTCCAGTACTGTATACCACTTCCTGTCAGGACTGAGGGTACTGAGGAGGTTGTAAGTGTTCGGGACCGTTGGATGTATGTCCATTACCCGACTGTTAACCTCTCTCAAATCCTGAACTGGTCTATAGTCCCCTGTCCCTGGTTTCTTTACTGGTAGCAGGGGGGTGTTCCATTCTGATTGACAAGGCCTCAGGATCCCTTGTCCTAGCAGCCTCTGCATGTGAGGTCTAATGCCTTCCTGGGCCTCTTTACTCATGTAGTATTGTTTGACCCTTATGGGGGTGGTGGAGGGTTTTAAGTATACTACCACCTGAGGCCTTTGTACTGCCAATCCTGGCCCTGCCGTTTCTGCCCAGGCCTCTGGGAAGCTCTGAAGCCACTTGTCTTCTGTTGAATGGGGTCCGGGGGCAGGGGTCTCATATAGTTTATACTCATCTTCAGCAGACAAGGTCAGCATGGTCACAACAGGCTGACTGACAAGAGGGTTACTGAATCTTACTTCTGGTCCCTGAGGTTTGAAATCAATACTCACCCCCAACTTGGTAAGCAAATCCCTCCCCAGCAGCAGGGCAGGGCATTCTGGTATGACCAGAAAGGAGTGCTGTACTTTTCCCCTCCCCAGGTCCATTGTCCTTTTAGTGCCAGCCATGGTCATGCCAGCCATGACCTAGGCTGGCATCCATTTGCCCCCTGAACCAGGGATTTTTTGTTTGAGAAGGGACCCAGCGGACTCTGCAGGGTGGAGTAAACCACTCCAGTATCTACCTCAAAGTCGATTGGTGTCCCCTCTACATTGAATGTTACCCTGAGTTTGGGGAGGGGGTCCGAACCCTGATGCCCCTAATCTGCTAGGGCAAGGATTTCCTCAGACTTCTTTTTCTTCTTCTTAGGGCAATCCCTGATCCAGTGTCCTTCTTCTTTACAGTAGGCACACTGGTTAGGTCCTAATTTTGGTTTTTGGTTTGGGCCCGAGGTACTATGCTTTCCTCTTCTATCTTGTTTCCCTACTACAGTAGCCAAAATCTTTGTTAACTCTTTATTTCTCCATGTATCTCGCTTATTTTCCTGCTCCTCACGTTCTTTTTCTAATCTTTGCTCCTTTTCCTCTGCTGTCTCTCTTTTATAGTATACCTTATCAGCTTCCTTGACTAAATCTCTCAGAGCCATGTCCTGTAACCAATCCATCCTCTGGAGTTTCCTCCAAATATCAGTAGCTGACTGTCCTATAAAAGCCATAGCCAGTGCCCCTCTCTGTTCTTCAGACTCAGGGTCGAAAGGGGTGTACCTCCTATAGGCTTCTATTAGTCTCTCTAGGAATCTGGATGGGGATTGCTCTGGCCCTTGAATTACTTCTCTTACCTTAGCCAAATTAGTGGGGCGTCTCGCCGCCGCTCGGAGACCCATCATCAGAGTCTGGCGATAGAGTAAGAGTCGCTGCCTACCTTTAGGCATATTAGGGTCCCAGTTAGGCCGCCTCAAGGGAAAAGCCTCATCTATGAGGTTGGGAAGTTGAGTAGGACAACCATGAGGTCCAGGAACCAATTTCCTGGCTTCAAGAAGAATCCAGTCTCTTTCTTCTGAGGTGAAGAGGATACCTAAAAGTTGCTCGCAGTCATCCCAAGTGGGCTTATGGGAAAACATAAGAGACTCGAGAAGGTCAGTAAGTTTTACAGGGTCCTCTGAAAGGCGGATTATTGTTTTTCCAATTGTATAGATTTGAGGAGGAGAAGGGCCAATACTGAAGCGCCGGCATGTTCCCCCCTTGGCCTTCAGAGACAGGGGGTCCGAAAGGTCGAAGGGGCAGGGTGACGGCCACGTCATTTGGGGTTTGTGCTCTCCGGCTCCGGGTACCTTGGGCTGGACGCTCCACTGATGGTGCCCGTTCGTCCTGATGTGGGGCCCCAAGCTGGGGACCAGCAGCGCTGGCAGGGACATCCCTGGGATAGGGAGGCGGGAGTCCCGAATCAAAAAGAATAAGGTCAGTTTGAGATTCAGGGAGAACAGAGGAGGGAAGGGGGGGATACAGGGATGAAGCAGGCGCCATTGGCTCCGAAGGTTTGAGTGGAAGCATAGAGCAGATGTCTGGATGAGTTAGAGCAGGTCTGGGAGGGCCCGGAGTGGTGGAGAGGGTTATTGGAAGGGAGGGTGTAGGGGGAGGAAGAAAAGGTCAGAACCAAGGAGGAGGGTTGTCGGCCAGGTCTTCCCAAACCCAAATATAAGGCTGTTGATCCGGATGGCCATGAGGTCCTGGATTGAAGACAACTGCTTTAACCGCCTTTATGGTGTCTTTATGGAAGGTTCCAGTGGTCGGCCAACCTACTCCGAAGGTGGGCCACTCGGAGGCACAGAAAGTCTGCCACTTGTGCTTTTTAACAAGAAGAGACAAATTATGGGCTCGGGCATCCACCTCAGACCAATGAGACAATGTCAGGGACAATGGGGTAGAAGGACCTTGTCCCATTTTAATTTCAAAGAGAAAGAAAGACAGAAAAAAAGTCACAAAGAAAACACTGACAAAAACAGACAGACAAAGCCAGCTACGCCGTGATCGACAAAATGAAACTAAAAATAAATCTAGCGGTCCGGACCAACGAGCTCGGTTGGAAACTGGCAACAAATCTACAGATTCTGTCTGAGAAAGCAGATGGACTTCCAAGTGTCCTTGGTCGTCCTCACACTCCAGGGCGTCCCCCAGATTCGTGGCCTGCGACCCCCTGACACGTCTGTCGGTCGCAGCCAGGAGGGACTCACGTCCCTGCCTGACAGCCACCGCCAGTTTCACTCACCAAGCATCAGGCGTTCGTCTCATGGTCTGCGAGGAAGCGGAATCTCGGTGGAACCTCCAAATGTTGACCGAGGGCGCACCACGAAGACTATAGACCCAAGTGTGTGGGTAAAGCAGAAGAAAAAGTTTATTACACTCGCGAGCGGGCTCAAGGCAAGGAGGTAGCCAAGAGCACTCTCAGTCTTTTTGCAAGGGCTTTTATACTTTGGTAGGCAAGCAAGCAACCGTTTACAGAAGCTGAGTTGGCAGTTAGTCATTAACCCTTATCCTATCTTTATCAGGAACACATACCTATTTGGTAAGCAGTTTCGGTTGTGGTCGAGCTGCCTCTGGTGAACTAGATCTAAGCAAATTTCTCAGTGGTTTATGGTAGGGAGCAGTCAATTCCTGCTTTCTTTAATTTTAGTCAAAAGGTCAAGCAGAATTTTTCCACTCACGGTTACAGTGGAGTCGGAGGATGGTGGGCCATCCTATTTATTGGTGTCTCACCAAGACAGGAAATCCACAAAAGAAGACAAGGGAAAAGCAGTAAACCAGCTTTTCCCATGAAGGGCAAGGGATCAGGGAAGCCCCTGCAATTGTGATAGCAGGAACTGTGTGAGCCAGCTCCTGGTCTCTCCCACTTTATAGTATACAAAACCAAAACCCCTTAATCCAATATACAAACAAAGAAGTCTCTGATACAAAGCCACTTACCCGAGGCATAATTGGATCCCCCATGAGAGTGCACCACCCAGATTATACAATCAGTCAAGGGTATGGGGAAAAGCCTGGTCTTAAAACTAAACCCTAGGCTACAATGACCCTGCCTGCCCACAGTCCGTCCCCCACACCCAACACAAATCACAAGCGAGAAAACACATATATCCTATTTACAAACTCATTTGACCAACACCTGCACACATGAGCAATACAAATATTGATCGACTTATGACCTATGTAACTTACGAACATTCAACTTTACGATCACAATCACTAGCCACAACTGATCCACATCTGGCAGCACAAGTGTTCCCCAGCTGAACATACGACAGTGCGGACCAGCTTCCAGCAGCACTACCATCTCTGTATGCACCATTTCAACTGTTATCCCAGACTTGGTACAGCAATTTGTGTTTTGTGTCCTGGATATGTTTCATCAAACCCCTCCCAAGATGTCTACCAAGAGGAAATTGTCTTTGCAAATATTAAAACAGTTGTACTGGTAATGCAGTATTTTACTTAAACCTGATGAATGTAAAAATAAGAAACAAAATGGTGTAGAGATGATACAAATGGCATAAAATGAACAAAGAAATTATGATATATAACAATAATGAAAGAAAATTAGGGTAAAATATGACTTAAATATTTCTATAACATCATATTACAGTACTGTACATATAGCCTACTCAACTTACAACCAAATCATGTTACAACCGGTCTGTCAGAAGCAATCATGGTCATAAGTCGAGCACTAGCTGTAAAAAAAACCTGACAGTCCCCCACTTTCTCACTTTCCTTCAGAACCCACGTTAGTACATCGAATGCATCTCACCTTCACGCCACCTGGGCGACCACCTCCCTTGGAGTCTGGATGGGGGTCCCCACATCTTCACACCGTGGGGCCAGACTGCACGGTACCTGAGACTATGGCACCTCTCTTCTCCCCACCGCCGGCCTCCCACCTCCTTCCCGCGCCACGGGCCTCAGGGGGGGCCACCATGCCCCTTACCATTCTTCTATGTTTCAGGGACCCATTGAAATAGAAAAAACCAAGGATTTTATAAAATTAAAAATCAACTATTTAAAAAAAAAACTATTCATATGATACAAACACAAGCCAGAAATTGAGAGAACACCTTTATTCACTATGTACTTGATGAAACATTTCTCTTCCACAAACTGACAAAACTACAATGCATTTCTGATCAATATTCACATAGTACTCTAAAACAAATAGCCCCACTGCAAATGAATTAGTATCTAAACAGACTCCAGGTGGAAGAACACAGTGTGGACAAAAAAGGGTTCAGTGGAATGGGACCTCCTCCTGATTTGATAGAAATTCACAAATTGAACAGGTTGAGGTGGGAACTCACACCCTTGGGAGATCACTTCTTTACAAAAAGGCTTCTCTTTGCCATGACTGAGCTGTGTCTGGCCACTCTGTGCATCAATAGGATCATACCTTTGACCTGGCCCCTGACAGTCCCCTCCTGCAAAACTGTGAGAGCACAGACTCTTCCCTACTTGCTCATCTCATCCGGCTCTGACTCTCAGGCCCTCGTGAAATCTTCCCTCCTTTCTTTTATTTCACATGCATTAAATAAATTACCTCTCTCGCTCTCTCACACACACTCTCTCTCCACCCTCTAAAATAAATAAAACAAATGAACAAACAAACAAGTAATTTTTAAAAAAAGACTGTATTTGCCTGGTAAAAGCACATATGGGAGTTGATGCTTTCTGCTCCTCCTCCTTCTCTCTCTGTCTCTGTCTCTCTCCACTCTCTAAAATGATTTTTTAAAATAAAATAAATAAATAAAAAAGAAATTGCTATGCTGAGCGTCTCTGCAGGGTTGAAGGTCTTCATCGCAAACGTTAAGTCACTTAAGTTCAAATAAACTCCTAAAAAATCCCGTTTTCATGTTTCTTATGTTGAGAAGAGCAACTACCTAACCTTGCAAAAAGAAGCTCTGACTGATATATAACATCAGGAAATGACAACTTCAGACTACAATAATATGGCACCCACACCTATTAGAATGGCTAAACTCCAAATATGAACAGTCCTTATGTTCTCATGAATTCACTTTTTAATTCCTGGACGTCCCCTGAAGATTGAGCCTACATGCTTGGCATATCAGAATGACACTCTACCTAACTGAGCTACTCAGTCAGGACATAACCATGGCTTTCAACCAACTCTCTCATTTAGGGTTAGAAAATACTGTAAGGTCTTTTTCCCCGCCGAGAAAGAAGGAAGGGGCTGGAGCCACAAAGTGCGGAATAATAAAAGGCTTTATTGAGTACAGAGCGCTACCTGCCTGACGAGGTTCTCTGGTCCCAGGGGACAGAGACCCGAGGAGTCACAAGGTGTGACCTGCGTGAGAGATATTTAAAGGGCCCCTAGGGTGGTCGAGCTAATATGACATGGTGAAATCTCACTGGCTGACAGAGGTGTCACTCTGTTCCAAAAGGCTCCTGGGAAGTTTCTTTTGGCACACTTGGTTGTGGGCAGTCCTAGCCAAAATTCCCAGGAGGGCCTGAGTTCCCCACAGGACCATCCCTCATTATTCACCGACCTTACATACTGACCTTTTGTGTTAAATAGAATACGGGTGCCATTTATTCATCTGGCTACTTCCTGCTGATTAGGGGCATCATGGGGAGGGGGAGATCAGAAGGTGGTGGCTTTGAGGGGTGTCAAGAGGAACATCTGTTTGGCCTTGACTGGAGAAACTTTGCGAATGCAGTCCTGTAAGAATTTAAAAAGAAGAGGAGTAATAGGAAGATTTGCATGGTCCAGCCCTTTGGTGAGCTGGAAATGGATGGAGCCCAGTGGTTCCAACTGCCAGTGGTCCTGTATGGAGGCAAGCTTGAGGCAAAACTGCATGTCAGGAGTGGCATAAAAAGGGGAAAGGAAAGGGTACCATCCATTCCCATAACCAAGACCCATGAGGGAACTAGAGGTCCAGAGTGTGACGGCAAAACAGAGAAGGTAGCCCCCGTGTCCACAAGAAATGAGATGGACTTATCCACTAGTTGCAGCATACCCTGGGTTTTCTGAGTCCAGGTCGTGTCCTAAGAGTTTGAGCGATGCACCCACCTGGCTGGATTGGCCTCCCCATTCGAGTGGCTTGTCCTCCACATAGAGGCGCTGAGGAAAAGCCTGTTGCCCAAAGGGGCAATCACTCCACCAGTGACCAGACTGCTTGCAGTCAGGGTAAGGCTCAGTGGGCAGCCACGGGCAGGGGCTCTTCTAGGACCAGTGACCCTGCTTGCCAGACTTAAAGCAAGCTGCTGGTGGGATTTCTATTTGTGTCTTGAATTTGGGTCAGGTTCTTCCTGTGCCTTGCTGCTGTTGCTTTGCCAGCCTCAGGGCTGCCACAAGAGTCTGAGTTTGGAGTGTTACCTTCTGCTGCATGTGGGCCTGGTGAATAGCCTTGGCCTGTTTCTACTAGTTGGGACCATTAAAAACTTTAAATGCGGCCCTGGCCGGTTGGCTCAGTGGTAGAGGGTCAGCCTGGTGTGTGGAAGTCCCGGGTTTGTTTCCCAGCCAGGGCACAAAGGAGAGGCACCCATCTGCTTCTCCACCCCTCCCCTCTCCTTCCTCTCTGTCTCTCTCTTCCCCTCCCACAGCCAGGGCTCCATTGGAGCAAAGATGGCCCGGGCACTGGGGATGGCTTCATAGCCTCTGCCTCAGGCACTAGAATGACCCTGGTTGCAACAGAGCAACACCCCAGATGGGCAGAGCATCACCCCCTGGTGGGCATGCTGAGTGGATCCCGGTTGGGCGCATGCGGGAGTCTGTCTGACTGCCTCCCCATTTCCAGCTTCAGAAAAATACCCCCCCCAAAAAAACAAAAAAAAAAACTTTAAATGCCATGTTCACAGTCTCGGATAGGGGTTTGGGGGTTAGGATAAAAGGAGGGGGGCTCCTAGGGAGCCGGGCACCCAGATCTTGCCAGGAAATGCTGGAGCCAAAGGCAAGACAGAGCCAGAACTTCCTGCAAGTTGATTGGGGTTGGGCCTTGGGGTCCTGCAAACCAGTGTAAGAGCCAATGGTAGGTGGAGAATGGCCTGATGGAGGAGGGGTTTAAGAACACAGTGAAAAAGGGAAGGGCCCCTGGCCAGCAGGGGAGGAGAAAGAGAGACTAGTAGTGGTGAATAAGAAACAGGATTTTGCAAAGGGAGGGGAGGGAGCTCTCCGAGGGAAGAGAACAGAGCAAAAGAGGTCTACAGAGGGACCAGAGAAAAGTCCCGAGAGAGCGGCGCCCCCGGGGGTCAGGCAGGAGGAGAAGAGAGTTGGGATTCCATGAAGAAGGAAAGATCAGGAGTAGAGATTTTAGGTGAGATTTCTCTGGCCAGAAAAAGGCCTGCATGTAGAACAAGTGGCACAGAGATTAAGGACGGGTTCACGAATAATTAGAAGTCCTGAATGTAAGAGATCTCCAACCAGCTCCCAGCTTTTTTTGGCGATAGTTAAATTGGTGAGGTTGTTAAAACTGGAAGTCCCTTCAGGAGGCTAATTCAGTGGTTTTGTGACCTGGCCACAGCAGAGAAGAACAGTTTTTTCTTCTTTAGGGAGGGAGATTCCTGTGCCCCTGCGGCCACCCTCAGTCCTCGGAGTGGTCAGATTTGAGTATCAGCATCCCAAAACTCAACTTCTGGCTACAAACAGATGAGGTAAAGTGGATGTGCTTGGGACTTCTCCACAGGCACATGCACTCGAAGCAGAAAGAGGTTCCTGACGAAGCTACAGTTTCCAGACAGGGAGTCTCAGCAGAAAGAACTCCAGGGTGGCTGGAGGCAGGGGACTTACTGCACCTTGTGCCGAAGTGGGTGGAAGGTCAGAGATCCTGGTTATTTCTCAAAGGGCAAGGGAAGAGGAGCGGTCTTTGCAGACTTCAAACTCCTCCCAGTTTTTCAGAACCAAAATATAAGGTATTTTTCCCTGCCAAAGGAAGGAGCTGGAGCCATGAAGTGTGGAATTATAAAAGGCTTTATTGAGTACAGAGCACTTCCCATCCGACGAGGTCTTCTGGTCCCAAGGGACAGACACCAGAGGAGTCACAAGGTGTGACCCGCGTGAGAAATATTTAAAGGGTCCCTATGGTGGTTGAGCTAATATGACGTGGTAAAATCTCACTGGCCCTTTTCCAAAGGGCTCCTGGGAAGTTTCTTTTGGCGCACTTGGTTGTGGGTGGTCCTAGCCAAAATTCCCGGGAGGGCCTGAGTTCCCCACAGGACCATCCCCCATTATCCACCGACCTTACAAATACCTCTTTCAGAAACAATAGATTCCCGCACATAAAAAGAAACTTAGTACAGAGATAAAAATCATACTTAAGCAGGTAAGTGGGTCGACCACTGACAGATAATATCCACCCGTGTTCCTACTGACCTCCATCAAGGTATTCCCAAGATACACACGACCTAACAGCAAAGATGCACACTGAGAGGATCTTGAAGTTTCCAAATTGCACTATAGAGCAAATGACAACAAACTTCAAAGATTTGAAATTACATAACTCATGTTTCCTACTCTCATAACAGTTCACCTTGAAATCATTATTAACAGATAAACCAGGAAGTACTTATACTTACAGTTATTAAATACCATTTTAAATAACCTGCAACATACATTATAATTGGAATTCTAAAATTATTTCAACTGAAAGATAATTATAAAAAAATAAAAATAAATAAACCCATGGGGCCCTGACCAATGTCTCAGTGCATGGAGTGTCCTCCCTGTGTGCCAAGGTTGCGGGTTCCAGATTGGTCTCAGAACCAATAATTAGAATCCTCATAGCCCCCTCAAGAGAATCCCCAAAGTGGCTGCCTGCCCTGCTGTTAAGCAGGAGTGTCCCCCTGCATGAGGAAGTTGAATCTGGGACGCCTGATCAACATAAAGCTTGGGCTCTACTGAGACAGGGGAGCATTAGGAAGCCTCATCTCTCTGAGGAGGGTGTGGATAAAAAAGGGGCCACATGCTGAACCTGAAAAGCTCAGGGGAGGCTTGCATGGTGGCCTTAATAACTCAGAGACCTAAAATAACCACACAGGATGGTCTGAAATTACAACTTTTTCTTTTTTTTGCAACAGAGACAGAGAGAGTCAGACAGACAGGAAAGGAGAGAGATGAGAATTATCAATTTTTCGTGGCGGCTCCTTAGTCATTCATTGATTGCTTCCTCATAGGTGCCTTGATGGGGTGGGAAGGGGGCTACTGCAGACTGAGTGACCCCTTGCTCAAGCCAGCGACCTTGGGCTCAAGTTGGTGAGCCTTGCTCAAACCAGATGAGCTCACACTCAAGCAGGAGACCTTGGGGTCCTGAACCTGGGTCCTCTGAGTCCAAGTCCGAAGCTCTATCCACTGTGCCACCGCCTGCTCAGGCTAAAACTTTCTAACTAAAACAGTCCATGGTGAGTAGTCATGTCCTAGGGAGGTATTTTTCTCTAACAAATGTCAAAGGCTTACTTAAATTGAGCCTATCTGTTGTCTTTTGCATCTATAATAAGGTACCTGATAATGGCACCAAAGAAAACTCAGGTCCAAGGTAGCTTCTCAGTTGAGAAAGAATTCAAGCAAGAGACAGGGTGCAGTGTTCAAGCAAAGCAAGCAGTTTATTAAGCAAAGCTGTGTACTTCGTGTAAGGTATTTTTCCCCACCGAGAAGGAAGGAAGGGGCCAGAGCCAACAAGTGTGGAATAACAAAAGGCTTTATTGAGTACAGCACATCCCGCCCGGCGAGATTCCCTGGCCTCGAAGAAAGAAAGATGGAGGAGATGGAGGCCAGGGAAGTCGCAAGGATTAAGCTGCGTGGGAGATATTTAAAGGGTCCCTCTAGGGAAGTCAAGCTAATATGACGTGGCGAAATCTCACTGGCTGGCAGACAGTCGTTTTTTTTTCCAAAGGGTTCCTGCGAAGCTTCTTTTGGTGTGCTTGGTTGTGGGCGGTCCTAGCCAAAGTTCGCAGGTCTGGGTTCCCCATGTGACCATCCCCCATTATCCACCAACCTTACACTAGGCACAAGGCACAAGTGGGCAATCAGCTAATCTGAGCACCACTACCTGTTGGGGTCCTGGAAGTCATATACTTTTTAACTAACTTCCAAAGCTCCCTTTTGCTGATACTCTGACCAACGTAGTGTTTCAAAGCCATTTGGACATCTGGTGATTTTGTCCTGGCAGACTGTATGACTGCTGACTCCTTCCTTCAGTGGGTGAGATAAAACCCCTTTGTTCCCCCTCCCCTTTTCCTGCCCTGGTGCCTGTTATCCTACCTAACAATAGCATGCCTTTGAAATGTAAGGGTAACTTTTTCCTGCAGTCCTCAGAGCAAGCATATCACCAGAGCAGAAGCCATCCACCCCCGTTGTTGTTATCATGGTCATTGTTAGCACCCTTATTACTGCCCACGTAAAAGAAATTTAATTATATACATTTTTACTTTTAACCACTCCCACTGCTTTGCGTTCTCATTCTTGGTCTCCCTAATCTGTCACTAATCAATTTCATGTAACCCCCTTGTCTTCTGCTTTGATTCTGATGTACAAAATACAGGGCAAAATGCCATTTTCCAGATCATTTTATCAATCTGCTGAGACTTTGACTACCAGCAATCGTCGACAGTTTAGCTCAAATAAACTCATAAAAATTCTACAGGTTTTGACGTTACTTAAGTTGACAAGAGAAACCTCGGGGGGCGGGTCAAGTCTCCCTCCCCTCACTAGAGAGGCTGTCTCTCTATAGAAACATATCCTGGGACGGTCTGCCCCTCCCTGGAAGGAGAGCCACTCTACAGACGAAGGGCCCCTCACTGGGAAGGTCACCAAATCCTAGGAAGGAGACTCTCTCCGGGGAGAAAGCTCCTGTCTAAGGTGAGGATGGAGCTCCTTTCCAAGGACTGACCCTCCCACAAGGAGATGTCCTGCCCTCGCCAGAGTTCACCGTCTGGAAGAGAGAGAGAGAGAGAGAGAGACAGAGAGAGAGACAGATAGAGAGA
Organism: Saccopteryx leptura; assembly: GCF_036850995.1. NCBI lineage: Eukaryota > Metazoa > Chordata > Mammalia > Chiroptera > Emballonuridae > Saccopteryx > Saccopteryx leptura. The sequence continues at coordinate 39,366 of NW_027095762.1, read as the reverse complement.
CAGAGACAGAGAGCCCGCTGTCTGTCCCGCGCGGCCGCCCCGCCCCTCGCAGTCCGTGCCCCTCCCTGTCCTGGGCTCTGCGCGCTCCTCGGACCTCCTAGTCCAGGCGGCCGGGGCGGGGTCTAGCAGCCGGAAAGGACCCCCCACACCTCCACCCCCGCCTCAGCGGTTTTCTGACTGCGAAGACGGCCTTCTGGGCTTGGGGAGTGTTTGTCGCTGCTTGTTGTCCCCGTCTCCGTGTGCGGCGCTGCGAGTGTGTGTGTGTGTGTGTGTGTGTGTGTGTGTGTGTGTGTGTGTGTGTGTCTTTGCTCCTCTGTTGGGCGCTACTGGTCTTCCAGCCCACCTCCATGGTTTTTTGGATCCAGAGGCGCACCTGAGGCCGGGCTCCGACCCTCTTCTCACACCCACACCGCTGTTCCTCTCAAGTCTGGGTCTGACTCACACCTCAATTCTTCACCCCTGACCAGAACACACGCTGAATTTTGCTCCCAGGTCTCCACTACCTCCTTGCCCGGGCACCCCCGCAGCCTCTAACATGCTTACGGGAGCACGAGTGGAGATTTCGCGGTCTGTCCTGGCTACTTTCCTGGGGACCCCACTCTGTTTGTTCCTCGCACACTGAACTCAGCCAGACTGGAGATTTCGTCCTGAGGTCAACCTGGCATGCCAAAGGTCACAGGTTCAATCTCCAGTCAGAACACCTATAAGCAACCAATGATCACACAACTAAAACTGAACTAAGTAAAATTAGTTGACTTTTCTCTCTCTTCCCCACTTCCCACTTCCTCCCCCCTCTCAATTCAATGAAAGCAAATTCTTTAATTCTTTTTTATCAATTTTAGAGGGAGAGAAGGGAGAGAGAAAGAGCAGGAACATCGATCTGGTGCTATATCTGCCCTGACCAGGAACCAAACCAGCAACCTCTGTACTTCGGGACAATGTTCTAACCAACCTAGCAACCCAGCCTGGGATACAAAATTTTTTTTAAAGTATGACGTTCTGACTTTTCTTTTTAGCTTGTAAAATTGTAATACTGTCGGTAACATAAAATCTTTTTAATTGTACAGCTCAGTGGTATTAGGTACATTCACATGTTGTGCAACCATCACCACCATCCATCCATTTATCATCCCCAGACAGACATTTTCATCTTACCAAACTCAAACTTCACACCTGTAAACAGTAACCTATCCCCCCTCCCTCCTGCCCCTGCCAGGGCCTCTGTGACTTTACCGCTACAAACCCCTGGCCTACTGAGGAATCCTAAGGCCTTCTTGGTTTGAAGAGGGTTCGGCCACCCCCCTGCGTCACCCAGGTCCCGGGACGGCGCGGCACAGTGAAACCCAGGCCTGTGCGGCCGTGAACTCACGCACACAGGTGTGGCAGGTGTGGTGACAGTCCCCACACTTGACCAGCTCGGAATCGAAGTAGGTGCCCGGCTCACAGTCAGGGACGCAGCTGCCCCATGCAAGGCTGTTGGAGGGGGAAAAAGGCAGATTTTGACATCCCTTCCGAATTCTAATTAAATGAAGATTTGCCCTCAAGGTCTTTCATGAGAGAAAATGCAAGTCGCTGAAGCCCAGCTCTCTGAGTTGACAAAGGTTCTGAGCCGACATAAGCACAAAAACGTTCTTATTCTGAAGGAGGTCTGGCTGGGAGGGCTGTCCTGGGCCCGAGAGCAGGACCATTGCCAGCAGGTGGCTGGCGGGACCCGGGTCCATCTCCGAAGCCCCAGGACCCGGGTCCTGGTGCAGACAGCCAGGTCCTCCCATTCTCTCCTGGTCTGTGATGGCTTCTCCTCACTGGCACTAACCAAACCTGAACCCGACCCAAGAGGAGGACTTGAGCGTGTGAGGGCCACCCCTGGTGACAGGTGGGCAGTCTCACTGTCTCGAGCCCTCTGCAATCTTAACAACACTTACAAAACCCGGATGGGCTCCTGCCTCTGTCCTTCACCATAAACTTGAACTCAAATCCCCTCCCGGGACCCGGCAGGACCTGCCTCTGTGGCTCCCCTTCTCCTCTCGCACCTCCAAGGTCAAGGCTTAGGGAGGAGACTGTCACTGGGCTGTCCACTCCAGGTCCTTTCCCCACCATGTCCTAGCTGTGCAACCAGACCCAGACCCCAGAAAAGTCCGCTAACCCCTCTGAGTCCCCATCTCCTCTCCTGTTTGTTGGGATAATCATGGCTCCTGCACAGCAGTGCTGTTTTCGGGGCTAAATGAGCAAATACTCTTAAGATGTTGGTGAGAGTCTGGCACCGGGCAGTGTGAATACACATCAGACACTCTGCTTCTTCACTCCCAAGAGCACACTGTGCTCGATGCACATGCTGTGAGTGCACCTGACACTCGACACGTGGGACTGGTGTCCTGGGTGCGTCAGACACACGGAATCCTGCATGAGGGGTATGGCGGGGGTAACCATGGACAGCAGACACCCAGGGCCTTCCTGCTCACAGTACCAGGGCTGCTGTGACTGGCAGTTCCATCCAGTCCTTAAACGCACATTCTTCCTGCACGTCAGCCCTCAGAGCTGGGTGGCAGGAGACGCAGCTCTAATGGGGCAGCAATGACTTGGAGCCTTGGCTCATGAGGACACTGGGCAATAAAAGGGAGCTTCCTGTGGGTTACAGCCCACAATAAAACCCCTGCTTCTGTCTGGATCGCTGCATTTTCTCTCTGCAACACTGTTCATCTGGGAGCGGTTGACGTCCTCTCCTCCAGAACCCAGGGGCAGAGAGAGGAGGCCCCAGGACCCTGCAGCAGTTCCCTGGTGGGGTGGGTCCCAATGACTTGGAACCATGGAGCCTCCCTGACACCTTCAGCTTCCAGCCTGGGGTGGAGGAGCCCTGGCCGGAGGAGACATCACAGCTGCAGCTCCTGGGCCTCCTGCTGCAACTACCTCATTGTCCCCTCTGTCTCCTGGGGAACTGGTTCTTCAATGCATCCTGTCACTGCCGCAACCCTGCCTCGTGCACCTAACAGGGTTAGAGGACAGCAGGCATGCACATGGCCTTGGGAGCCTGCTTCTCTCCTGCCCTCAACCAGGTCAGAAAAGAGGGTCAGACCCACGGAAGGCACTGCAGCAGCTACGTGCTCCCCGGGGCAACTTCCTCTCCCGGCAGAAACAGGAGTGATGTTGACGCCCATGTCAGAGGCGCTGTGGAAACCAGACATGGGTGTGCAGCTCCTCCTCACACCTTCCTCCAAGGAACCCCTCTGCCAGTGTCCTCGGCCTGGATGACAGGGAGGCCGGCAGGGTGGGCCTGGGCCTGGCACAGCCTGGCACAGCATCCTCCTCCTCCCTGGGGACCTGCCAGAAATGCAGAGTCCCGGGCTCCAGTCAGAGATGCCTGGTCAGAATCTGCATTTTCACAACAGCCTCGGTGACTCGGGGGCACTCCGTGGGGTGAGAAGCACTGTTCTCATCAACCTTCCCCCCAACTCTGTCTCCTTTGTGTGACCCCAGTCAGTTCTTCTGAGCTTCCTTCCCAGTCTGTCCCCAAGTGCCTCCATCCAAGCTGCCCCTGCCTCATCCACAGCTGCCCATCCCCACACATGCAGGCCCTGGGTCCCAGATGGGCTGCCACAGCAGGCTGACCCTGTGGCAAATCATTTATGGCCCAACACAGCTCATCCCATCTCATCTTCCCAAGGCAGGGTGGCTCCACGCCCCCATTTTACCAGAGGAAACAAAGATGTGATTTCAAGAGACTTTCCTGGAGGCATGTGGACGGCAGGTGGACACTTCCCTTAACACGCAGAGCCTGTTTCCGGACTGCGGGAGGGTCCATGGCGTCATTCCAAACGGTTACTTGGAGGAACAGGTAATGAGCATTTAGTTGCAGTAAATGCAGTTTGGCTGCATTAAATGGGCTAAACAAACATTTCAAAGTATTCTGATAAAAATCGTGACCCCAGTACAATGTTTTTAAAGAGGATGTGTGTTGCACTTGATAGAAGAGAGACAACAACAAGTCTGATTTGGACAGACTCTTCATCTTTACCCTGAAAGGCTTCTGAAAATTTGGCTTTCTGTGAGAATTTGCAAAAACACAGCAAATCGTTGAGTGGAAACAAGAGAGAGAGGTGACAGAAACGGGAAGGAGAACTCCGTGTCTCACCTGAACCCCTCCTGGCAGACAGTGCACTTCTCCGCGTCACCCATGCACCTCTTACAGCTTGCGTGGCACTTCAGGCATTTTTTCTGACCTGAAGGAAGAGACGAGAAGGGAAATGGGAGAATGTCAGCACGTCAGACCTGAGCCCACAGGGCTCCTCTCCCCAGCAGGGCTGACAGAGCAGCCATCACCGGGCGTCAGCTCCAGGATGAATAATGCAGGAATCAGGCAGCCACGTTAGGACCACAAGCCCTGTGTCAGATGTCAGGGGTCTTAGCTCTTTTTTCTGCAATAAACCAAAGTCCACAGACAACGTGGGGGGCCCTGTCCAGAGGACACAAGCTTGATTCTGCTAACTTCAACAGGACCGAAGCCAGATCCTGGCTGACTGAGCAGAGATGACTCAGGGCCTTTGCACCCATGACAGGGTAGAGCGTGAGGGTTCCCCTGAACCCCCCCACCAGCATCCTCTAGGGGTCTTTACTAAACACTCAGTGACTGTGGACATAGACACACACAATCATCACAGGAGAACGGTGGCTTCTTTCACCTTGTTTAGGAATGACCCTCCATCCACTTGACCCAGATGCTCTCTCTGTCTCTTCCCGGGGAACCGAGTTGATAAAACACGGAGTGATGTCCTGGGCCCCTGAGTTCCCCACCTCTGCCCACTTCCTGAGACTGGCAGAGCTACCCACCTGGCTTCCCTGCTCTGAGTTCAAGACCCACCTGTGTCATCATTAGTCATGGGCCTTTTGTCACCTCTCAGCAATGTCCCCTCATGGCCCCTCTGAGGGGTGTGGTCACTGTGTGCCGAGTGCACCACAAACACTAGCCTCTTTAGCCAGCGGATGGCACTGCATTTCTGGGGGGCTGCAAAATGTCTGTCTTCACTCACACCCACTGCAGCCCAAGAAGTCTTCCTAAGAGGGGCCTTCACCCAGTTTCGACCATCAAGTCAATTGGGAGCCGACGACCCATGCGCCACCCCCACCTGCCTGTGCAAGCACTCTGCCAACACACCCAGGGCTGCAGGGGAGAGACAGTGCAGGGCAGGCGGCAGGGCACCCCGGAGGCCTTCCTGTTTTGATGTCTGAAGTCCCTGATGTCTGATGTCAGTCATTGCTGACCCGAGAGCCGCTGGCCTGAGCTGTCTCTCTGCCTGTCCTCAGTAACAGAAGTTGACTTTCAGAAGTGAGATTCCACAAACCAGCAGGTTCATGTCAGCATTAGTGCACCTGCTCTGACCACGTCTGTGTGAGACTGGCCAGGAGCGCCCGGTCTGAAGGCTCTATAGAGTCACCATTGCATCCTCCCTCCCCTGGTCAGAGTTCTTTCTCAGAGGGACGGGTGCACAGGGAGCAGAGGGCAGGAAAGTCCCACCGGGGAGAGAACTGTATCCCAGGGAAGGGTAGACTCATCATTTCAATGCCCAGCAACATGCATTTACCTTCATGAGCATAAGACCTGGCAGGACAGAGGGTCACGCAGGTGTTCATCTCCCGATGGTGGTAGAACCCGCGGCGGCAAGACAGGCACTGGGTTGGACCCCTGCCCGAGCACATCTCACATCCCCTGTGGCACCAGCCACAGTGTCTGGCTGCTGTGTCCCCGAAGTAGCCCAAGGGGCACGTGCTCACACACTTCCTGGAGGACCAGGAACAGAGAGGGCCTTTGCAACACTCTGTCAACATGTCGTTCACCCCCTTCCCCAACCCCAGCAGCACAAATGCCACAGCCAGTTGAGCTGAGCGGGGAAGAACAGAAGGCTGCAGGGAACCGTAGCTGTCCCGTCTGCCCTCCCTCCCAGAACACAGAGGCCTGGGGTGGGGGGTAGGTGTCAAAGGTCGAAGGTAAAGCCATCCCTGGGAAGGCAGAGGCTGGGAACCCTGCCCTTTACACATCGCCCTAGGGAAGCACCATGTGACTGTGCAGCTACTGTGAAGACTGCAAATTTTGAATTTCAGAAGATTCAGCTCCAGCAAATACCCGCCTGCTGCCCTTGGCCTGGGGTCTCCTGGCCAGAGAGCAGTCTGCAGCACGTCTGTCTCTGCCCAGCACAGGGGAGCAGCTGTGTCTGACTTCATGACGGGGTGAAGTCATGCCTGCACCTGCCACACCCCGCCTATACCCTGGTGGGAGTGTGCCCCCCCATGCATGCCCACACCTCTGCCTACACCCGGGTGGGAGTGTGCCCCCCATGCATGCCCACCCCTCTGCCTACACCCTGTTGGGAGTGTGCCCCCCATGCATGCCCACACCCCTCTGCCTACAACCTGGTGGGAGTGTGCCCCCCATGCATTCCCACCCCTCTGCCTGGGCACTCAGGCACAGGAGACCCCTGACGTTTAGAGAAGTTCTGGCCCTAAAAGAACATCTGTCTGCAGCTCCCCAGTGGTCAGCCTTACCATGCTGAATATGACCCATTATAGTGGAACAAAATAGAAAAGTTTACAACCACCGAGGTCACCATGACACAGCTTCTGGTTCCTGTCATGGACACAAACTGCTTGTGTGATGAGGACAAACCAGCTACTAAAACTGATGAAATTTCAGAGCGGTGAAACTAACTGGGATTCCCTTTCTGGGGCACCGCATGAATTCCTAGCAGGTACCAGTTGTAGGGGAGAGAACAGCTCTACACAGGCCCCTGTGTGGTGCCTGCCCTGCAGGCTCCTGACACGTAGATGGGCCCCAGCCCATACCTGCTGGTCTTGGCGCTGCCCAGGCTGAAGTAGACACAGTTCAAGCACTGGTCTGCATTGGGGCCGTCACAGCCCTTGTCCCCACACTCTGAGTGGCACACACCTTAAAGAAACAAGCGCTTCCTTTCAGCTATAGAGACACTTTCTGGGTACAGTGCAGTCCCCAAAGACCCTGCATCGGGGTCAGAAGAAGTTCTCTAGACAGTGGTGGGCCTGGGGTCTGGACGACCACAGGGGAATGGTGGCCCCGGCTCAGGGTCTGCGTCTGAGGGTCTGACCCTCTAGGTAGAATAGCAGTGGCAGGTGGGAACCCAGATCTGTTGTGAGAAGAATGCTTTGTGAGGCCAGAAGAGAGGCTGGTGGGGGCAGGTGAGGCTGCGTTCCACGATGCTGGACCAGCCAGCCATCACATCTGCATCCGGAAGACAAAGCAATGTCACAGGTGTGTTGAGGGCGTTTGGGCCGCTGCCAGGAGCACTGCTGACCCCACAGGAAACAACGGGGAAGACGGGCAGGGGGCCAGGCTGGATGTCCACGTGCCCGCGATCGAGGGTGTGGCGGGCCCCTTTCAGCCATCCTCCCTGTGGCCCTCCCTGTCTCCCTCTGGTTAACTCTGGGGCCAGGCATTGCCATAAAGTGATGGGGACACAGCAGGAGCTCACTGGACACCAGCAGCCTCACCCTCTGGGAGCTTCCCTCTCATGTCACAGGGAGAGCCTGGTATGAGCACCAGTCACCAGAGGCATGTCTAGACATGTCCTCTTCCCCCTGGCCTGACACATATGACAGCATGCCGAGGCTGGCACAGTGGGGGAGAGGCTGCCCCACCAACCATCACTCTCCCCCCTCCTCCAGGACATGGCTCAGGAAAGCCTGCCGGCTGGGAGGGCCCCATGGGCCATTCTGAAGGCTTTTGACACTTTAGAAAGAACAAAAGAAACTTCCATAAAGTTTTAGTTATCGGAGAAGATGGGAGTAAGTTCAGAGCAAAGAGAAGGTGATCTGCTGGCCACCGGCCCTGCACAGAACAGACAGCAAGACAAAAGTCCCCCTTCTCTGTGCCCACAATGGTCTCTGCTGAGCTACACAAAGCCCTCTTCCTGCCTCTGCATGGCCTCCAGCCTTTCCCAGTGTCAAGCCGATTTATTTTGCTTCCCTCCCTGAACGTTTGCTGTTGTTGGTATTTCTAATGTTTTCACTGTGGGTCCCACTGTGAACCCCTTTTAAGCTGAGTTCATCCCTGAAGACAAGCTGGACTGCACCTCCTGGTCTGGGTGGGAATGGAGTGGCATTGCCTGGTACTCAGCCCACCGGGGGCCCAAAGCTCGATACATGTCACTGAGCCCTGCTCCCGGCCTGGCCCTGGCTCCCAGCTATTTGCTATTTGAAGACAGTTCCCATTTGATTTGATTCTTGTCCAAGTCAGCCCAGTCCATTCACGGGGTTTGCCTCAGGAATCCTGCCCCCTTGCACTGTTTGGGATGAAAACATAAGAACATGGCTACCAGGCTCTGGGCTTCTCAGTCCACTAGCTGGTAGTGGCCTTCCAGATGCGTGGCCTCCTTCTGAAGTGACTTCTCACTGAGCCCAGAGAGTAACACATCAGTCTCACTTGATAAAGTTATCGGCCTCAATCTTAAGGTGACCTGGGGGGACAGGGAGGGGAGAGACCATTTTCTCACTCTTTCTTGGCCCAGAAGGAAACGTCATGTGGGCAAGATCTGGTCTTGAACAGTCACAACAGTGGACTGAAACTGGGAAAATGTAGGTGTCCTCCCTACGCTCGCTGAATATTCTAGAACGTCCCAGCCCAGGATGGCCCTGGGGAAGGGCCTGGAGCAGGGTTTCCAGCTGCTGGTCCCCACATGCTGACTCCCCTCCCCTCCACTGGGGCCTCTCTGCAGGGGAGAGGTGCATCAGTGACACTGAGGGGCCAGGCAAGGCCGGGTCCATCCAACAGCATGACCAGCAGAGCACTGACAGGGCGTCCAGGTGACCGGCCATGTCCAGTCCCCTGGGAAGGTCAGTGAGCCTCTGCCCATGCAGGGATGTTTAGCTGACACCTGTGAGCACCTTCCTTAGTGTGCTTCTCTACTTGAATTATCTCCAAAAGCCCAACATCAAGACACAACTCTTTGGAAAGTGTTTGGAATTAAACCCGCCTGGCTGGCTGTCCTCGTCCACCCCTCCTGGAGTCAGGGACGCCTGTGTTTTGCTGTGCCCCATCCTCGGGTGAGCACAGGTCACCCTGTGGCATGGTCCTTACATCTCCCTTTCCCTCTCCCGCTGGAGGGACGTTTCCAGAGACCCACAGCCCCCTGGCTCACTGCCTGAGGCCCCACACACGAGGAACCCGGGTCATGTGCTGAACCTCTGGGCTGACCGCTGACTTCCCTCGACAGGCAGATTTGAAAATGCTCCCTGAGATCATCAGAGGGGCCAACCCAGGATGAACGACTCAGGAATGAGGGTTACAAAGCAACTGAGGTCTTGGGGGCTTGGCCTTGACCGCTCAGAACAATCTCTTCAGGAACATGGTTTGTAAGTATCGCTGGGTTCCTTGCTCTTCATGCCATTCAGAAAAAGTGCACAGAGCCACTGAGGGTTCTCAGCATCTCAGCCGGCCCGCTGCGGCCACTGCCCATCTTCCCTGCTGGACCCCCAGGTCCTCCCATCCCTTAGCAGCACCCTCGAAGTTGGATATCAACACCCCCATTTACTTCCAGAACCCCAGACTCTACAAAGACCTCGCTTTCCACCTCCTCTGCCCGGTTCCCAACGGCGGCCCCTTCCCAGTGCAGCTGTCCTGCCACCAGGGACACCTGACACGCCCACAGGGGCCCTCATTCTCTTATTAGAGTCGTGCCCACCACCGTCTGGGACCGTTACCCTCACGGTGCCTGGGCTTCCCTCTCACCAGGTGCCCTGCTGCTGGACCTGGGGTTAAGTCCCTCACCACCAGGGACCAGCTCTCCGCATGTTCCAGAAACCTCCCCGCGCCCCACTCCATCTCGGTGCTGAGCTCTGCACGAGTTGTCAGTCATCATCAGCCCACTTCACAATGACCCTTGACTCTTCTTTCCTTGGGCTTGTCTGAGAGAGCCAGGGGCAAGGGCCACCAGAGACACCACATCCTGCGTGCTTCTTACTGGGCATTGGATCTACCTGGCTGCTTCATTCTCCCTGATTACCCCCTTCTTCCTCCGCCCTTCCTCCTCCTCCTCCTCTTCCCTCTTCTTCTTCCTCAAAGCCCTCTCCCCCTTTCCCTCCATCCACACCATCCTCTCTGGCTCTTCTGCCTGTTACTGGCTCACCTGTCCCACTTGCCCTGAGACTGCAGGGGACACCCTGAGCCTCAGGACCCATCTGAACACCACAGAGCCCCCCTCTATCTGCTGGGGCACTCAGGAGAGGCTCAGGGTCCTGGCTGCAGACCCATCTCATACGGAGATTCCAGGACAGGTCAGCTCAGCATCAGCGGCAGATTTTACCATTAAAAAAAAATCAGTCATTTATTAACAATTATGGAATCTCGCCAAGGCTTATAAATCACAGTGGGGAAACAGCAGATTAGTTCATATATAATTCAATGGTCCATTTTATAGCAAAGGCAGAAGAAATTTAAAACAGAATCAACCATAATTTATGCCTGATATGCATGGGTGAGATGCTCCGCTGTGCCACCCGCTCCTCAGCTGTGAGACGGCACGTGGCAGCGCGGGCACCGGCAGTCTCAGAGACCGCCCACCACTCATCAAGCAGCACGTGAAAGCGCGGGCACCCGCAGTCTCAGAGACCGCCCACCACTCAGCACGGAGCACGTGGCAGCGCGGGCACCCGCAGTCTCAGAGACTGCCCACCACTCAGCATGGAGCAGGCAGGCAGCCAGGGAAGAGAGGCCCAACCAGAAATGCCCTGTCTCTCACTCCTACTTGCCCTGGGATTCTCTGAGAGAAGAACAGCTTCCCCCACCCAGTGCTCATCGGGGGTGGGCAGCGTCTGAGACCCTCCCCTGCTGCTGGCTCTATGGCGAGAGCCAGGCCACTAGTCATGACTTCACTGAGCATTTTTACTGCCTAGCAGAGTCCGAGCCCCTTCGTGTAGTGCAGGGGTCTCAAACTCACGGCCCGCTGGCCGCATGCGGCCCACCGAACAATTTTGTGCGGCCCGCAAACTAATCCACGAAGTTCAAAATATTTTGGATAAAATTAAGTAAGCCTAGGGGCCTACTTGTATTTTTCATTTCTCTAGCATCCTAGCTAGATATTAGCTTAGTTAACAGCAGTTGTGATGCGAACTACAGTTTCTGGTCGTTTTGTGATACTGAGTAAACTACATGTATAATTTTGCTTGTTGTACTGATTTTTTTTTGTTTTCAACTGCAGTGAGAAAAGTGTTGCGTAACAGTTGCCTTTTGTAGACCTAGTACGGCCCACCGAATGGCTGTGATCTTGCTCTGTGGCCCACATGCTGAGTTGAGTTTGAGACCCCTGATGTAGTATTAGAATCTACTCACATGAGGTCTGGAGACCCAGCCCTGGGTCTCCGTCACAGCCCGTGGGGCCGGGCAGGACCTGCACGCCCGCTCTGTCCCTGGCTGGGCTCATTCCACCCAGCCATCCTGTCCTCCTTAGGACCCTGGTCCTTCCCACATCCTGCTGACAAGGACCTGCGTGGGCGGGCGTGAGAGCGAGTCAGGACGCTGCCGTGAGATGGGAGCCTGGAGGAGCCCTGTTTCTGGTTGGGCATACAGAACCTCGCTGTCTGGCCTGGGAGGGGAGGTACTTACTGCTCTGAAGTGTACTTACTTGTTTGTAAAGTACTAGGAGAGCCGTGGGAGGAGGGAGCTGTGTGAGTGCAAATTAGCATCCTTATTAGATGTCCGGCACCGAGAGGAGACACATCACCCTAATCCACCTCAGCGGGGAGCAGCCCACACGCTCAGGGCCACAGCGCACAGCCAGACCTCTCGGAGGCTGTCGTGTCCTCAGGAACCGGGCTCATTACCTGTGTAGCCCTCTTCGTCCTCAGGAACCTCGGCCGGGGACGGTGACAGAGCGGCCCTGGGCGGCTCCAGCTCCGGGGTGGAGAGCTCCAGCATCCGGGAGCGGGACTGGTGGGAGCTGAAGGTGGTGTACGGGTGCTCCGCCGTGCCATACAGGGTGAGGCTCCACTCCTTCAGCTTCCCTGGAAGGCACCGACCTGGAGTCAAGAGCCCTTCCTGGGGAAGCTCTCGAACTCCGGCCCCTCATGGAGGTGCCAGCTGCTGCCCAGCTCCGGCTCCCAAGCCCCCGGCCTGCACATAGTAGGGCTCTGTGGCCCCTCCTTCACTTCCGAGCCACCAGGGCCAGGGACGTGCCTGCTGCCCACGCTCTCTGCCCCAGGGTCTTCACACAGCCTCCCCAACGGCCCCACCCCATCACTAAGGACAACAGCCTCCCTTCTCTCCCGGAGTACCTGACTCAGTGGGCAGGCCTGGGGCACATGTCTCCGAGCAGTGTTCCTTTCTTTGAGCCATCGCCCTGGCCAACCCAAGAGCTAGGCCCTGAACGCCTGCAGCAACCCCCAGGTCTCTCCCGGCCAGGCCAGCTCTGGGGGACATGTGTCCCTGACTTTGAAGCACCACTCCTAAGCTAGCTAGCTCCTAGGATACAGCCACTCAGACACTTGGTGGCCATTTCCCCAACATGTCCCCACGTAAGTAGGAAGGGCAACACCAGCAGCAGGTCAGGAGCTCGGTGCAGACACAGGCCCTGGCAAGCTGGCCGTCTTCAACCCCCAGATGCGCAGACCCACATTCAACCCCAGCACCGGATCCGGGCATCTGAGGCCCTGAGTGACTGTTGTCATTAGAGAGGGGGCACAGGGACTGCACGGCAGGACCAAGGGCTCTGCAGTGATGGTCTGCATCGGGACTTATTTCAGACCTGCGTGATGTCGCCAAACACCCCCAGCAGGGACCTGGGCACTGAGACTAGACTCTTACTTTCAGAAGCAGTTCTGGTGGGCAAGCCAGAGGGGCGGCTCTAGGCCTAGGGTCACCACGCAGCCATGTGGAGGGAGAAGGAGGAAAGAACCCCAAGAAACTGAAATTGCAGCTCATAAGCGTTCTCCACACAAGGGGAATTTTTTCTTTTTCTCTGTGTGTGTCTATCAGAGATGATGAATGCAGCTCAGCCACTGTGCTGATCATCCCACAGGACACATAAGACATCACACTGTGCACCTTACCCACAGTCAGCGCCCCATGCCAGTCACCTCTCAGTAAAACCAGGGAAGCTGAATGTCAAGAAACCAGAAGGAGAGAAGGGGCTGGAGGGGAGGCGAAGCTGCAGGAGTAGAAGACAGACTTAATTTTTGTTTAAAAAACCCCACGGTATATATTTCCTTTCAGGAGCATGAGTTTTTTAGAAAATAAAAGTTTAATTTTGAAAAGCTATAAACAAAGAGGTTGTATGGTCAAGAAACAAAAACATTAAAAAGCTGTATACTGGCCCTGGCCGGTTGGCTCAGTGATAAAGCGTCAGCCTGGCATGTAGGAGTCCCGGGTTCAATTCCCGGCCAGGCACACAGGGGAAGCGCTCATCTGCTTCTCCACCCCTCCCCCTCTCCTTCCTCTCTGTCTCTCTCTTCCCCTCCCACAGCCAAGGCTTCACTGGAGCAAAGTTTGCCCGGGCGATGAGGATGGCTCTGTGGCCTCTGCCTCAGGCACTAGAATGGCTCTGATTGCAGCAGAGTGACGCCCCAAGATGGGCAGAGCATCGCCCCCTGGTGGGCATGCCGGGTGGATCCCGGTCGGATGCATGCGGGAGTTTGTCTGACTGCCTCCTGTTTCCAGCTTTGGGCGGGGGGGGGGGAAAGCTGTATACTCAGAGCTTTGGCTTCATAGCTCTGAATACACAATAATACAAAATCCACACCTACACAGAGCACAGTGATCGTCGACCACCAGCCCCAGCCTGGCCAACGTCTCTCTCCCCACAGGCAACACAGTGACCCATCTTTCATGAATCCTTCCAGAGGTAAATTCTTATCCAAGCAAGAATGAACATACACCCAGCCCTGTCCCCTTTATTCGGAGACCTGGTATCCTGCACCTCGTTTTTACAATTAACCATGCATCTTGGACATTTATACAGTGGAATACTATGCAGTCATGAAAAATAAAAGGAAGTCACTTTTTGAAGAAGCATGAATGGACCTGGAGAGCATTATACTAAGTGAGATAAGCCCTTCAGGGAAAGACATCTCACTTATATGTGGAATCTAATGAACAAAATAAACTAACAAGTAAAATAGAGACAGACTGACTCATACACAGAGAGCAGGCTGACGGCTGTGAGGGGGGCTTGGGTGAGGGAGGTGGAGGGAAAGAGCAAAAAAAGACAAAAATTCCCTCATAGACACAGACAACAGCATGGTGATTTCTAGAAGTGGGGGATGTGTGTGAGGGGGACGAATGGTGATGGATGAAGCCTTGACTTGGGGGTGAGCACACAACGCAGTGTACAGAGATGTGCTGCAGAGTTGGGCGCCTGAAACCTGTATAATCAGCGTTACCCCAATAAGTTGTTTCGAAAAAGACGACATTTCTGTAATCACTAGTGAGACTGAGGAACACAATGCACGTTGGTGACCTCCCATCCCTGCATTACAGCAGGCGTGGTTCCCTCGCCATCCCAGACTGGTGGGCATGTGGGGTGTCTGCAAACATGAGCCATTACAGTGTGCTGAGCCTGTGATCACAGCAGCCGGGGCCAGAGAGGTGAGCAGGGCTGAGCCCTCCCTGCAGGGACAGGGTCAGGGCTGGAGTCCTGGCTCTGCCCCCCAGGGGACACTTACTCTCTCTGCACTTCAGCTCCCTCGTCTGGGCATGGGGATGACCACAACACCCTTTACCCCAGAGTGTGGTTCGGGGATGAAGTGATTTAAAGACGGCTAAGCACTTAGTGTGGTGACCGGCACGCAGGAGCGGTTATCCAGTGTGAAATAAAATCTAACAAGCATATCATTTCATACCCTCCCCAGCCCACAGCTCCCACTGAAACAGAAAGATCAGCCACCAGAGTCACAGAACAGATGGAAGTGGAGGCCCAGGAACAGGACACCACTGAGCTCTGGTCTTGGGGGGAGGTCTCCTCCTGCCCAGCCACTGCCCCTGTCACCAGGAATGCCCAGCACACTCAGGGACCAGACCCCCAGCTGGCGCCCTCCTCTCCCACCAGCCCCAGTGCCCACACTCAGTCCGGGGAGCTGAGACACTGAGTGGAAAACCAGAGAGAGGCAGTGGGGAGCACCTCGCCGACTGCCCCGACCCCCTCGAGACCCCGGGCCACTCCACAGAGCCACTGTCGGGGGCTGGTGACCTTCAGAAGGCCGGTCTGCTTGAAGCCTAGTGTTTAACAAGAGTAACTTGTTTTCTGGTCAAGACACGTGGGTGGTATGTCTGCTCATGTCTCCCTGCGAAAACCCAACTAGTAACCTTCTTTCCTTATTTTCCAGGAGGAGGAGGTCTTAAAAGGGATTTAAATCCAAATTCTTTGGCTTCTCTCCTCAGATTACTGAGACTGTACAAGAAAGTATAGCAAATCCTTTGCTTACACACTTGGGAATGGCACCACAAGACTCTGCTCAAGTCAACAGCAAAGCCCAGCAACTGTGGTTGTGACAGGCAGGGGACTGTCCTCAGGGAGGCCTGCAGGGCCGCCAAGAATGGCTTTCTCATCATCCTCCATCTTAGTGTGGTGTCTCCCCTAGATGAACTGAGTTTGTAATGAACAAGCAGGATTATTCTTATTATTCAAAGAAAGAACAGAATTAAGGATAAATTTGCCAATACAAAAGTACCACCAGCAAGGACGTGCTTTATTTCCTGGCATCTTAATAAAAAATGTTTATTGATTGATTTTTTTAGAGAGAGAGAGGGAGGGAGAGAGAGAGAAATACTGACCTGTTGTTCCACCTACTTATGCATTCACTGGTTGCTGCTTGCATGTGCCCTGACCAGGGATCGAACCTGCAACCTTGGTGTATCAAGATGATGCTCTAACCAACTGAGCTACCCGGACAGGACCTGGGCATTTTGAATTAAGCAGTAAAAATTCTGGCAAGGAGAATTTACAATGGAGAGGAAAGGTAGAATTGGATCTATTAGATTAAAAACTCTCATCTAAGGCCCTGGCTGGGTAGCTCAGTTGATGAGAGGTGCTGTCCTCATATGACAAGGTTGTGAGTTCAATCCCTGGTGAGGGCACACACAAGAGTCAAGCAATGAATGCATGAAGAAGTGGAACAACAAATTGATGTTCTCTCTCTCTTTCTCTCTCTCTCTCTCTCTCTCTCTCTCTATATATATATATATATATATATATATATATATATATTTCAAATCTTAACAGAATTTTAAAAACCTCTCATTTATTACTTTTGAAAACCTGAGTTTTCTTTGGCCATAAGGGAAGTTATTAACCATATTTATTAATATTTTACCATATTTAAAACATGCAGGGAGAATTCTTTATTCAAAACAATAAAGAGAGAGAGGCCTAGAAAAATCAAGAAATCTGTCAGTCTAACACGGTGGTGGAAACTTTTTCCTTCTGAGGTCCAGGGAGCCTGTGCTACGAAGTTTACTGAGCTTAATGCAGAGCTTTGGGTGGAAGGAATGCAAATGGCTTCATGTATTTATAAAAATATAAAAATATACAAGAGCACGTTAACAGACTTGATTTTATAGTATGTGAACTGTATTTCAATAGAACTTTTATATGAAATACTGTATATATACATACACAGAAATAACAACTTTAATAAATTTAGCACATAGTTAAAAATGCATGTTAGGTCCACACTACGGCAAGCAGGAGGGAAGAAGACAAAGGGGACTTGGGAGTGGACAGGAAAGGACAAGAAGGGTACACACACATGTGCCCCTCACACGTGTGCACACGCACACACAGAGCCAGGTGCAAAGCAGGGAAGATGGGAGCATCTTCCTCATGATCTTGTACCACAAACCCCTTAGCGATGGCAGTGTCACATGGAGCATTCATTAGCCTGAGTGCAGCAACATAGAGACCTCCAAGAACAGAAAGAAAAATGGCAACTTTCAAGAGAAGACACAGTTTATACACAAACACCTGAAAAGTCTTCACCCTCCTTCATAATGATCACAACACAAACTAAGGGAAAAGATCATTTTTCTCCTCTAGAACTGTGGAATGAATATGCCGATGGACACCTCCTGAGGTTGCAAATTGATTCAACTGTTTTGAAAAAAAATTGGTAATATGTAGCAAAAGTAGATACACTTGTGGTTTCCACCTCTTATTTGTCCCAGTAATTGGATTTCTGGTGAAGGATGCCAAGGAAATGATTTTAAATTCAAGAGAAAGCTTTCTGCATTAAGTTGTCTATTTATAATGACAAAAAAAACAAACAAACCCAGAAGCAATCTACATGTCCAATGACAGAAGGGTGCTTAAATAAATTATGGTATTTCTCCTTGGCAACATATTATACAAAATGCATAAAATGCTGCTTGCAAAGGATATATGATGACACTAAAAAGTGCTCGATGTGCAAGTAACAGAGAGAAATACGCAGTGACGTCTGCAAAGTGTCGGAAAAAAAGGGCACATGGAACTGAGACGTACTTTCGACGGTGACATGCTTCTGACAGGAATGAAGTCAACCTGAGAAGGGGTTTCAGGAGAGTTCTTCCTCTTCCCATATTCTTTTATTTTTAATTTGCATCAACAATTTGTATTTTAGTTTAGTGTTTTGTTACATTCATGATCAAGAGACACAGAACCGACTGAACACATTGTGACGCCCCCAGGTGCTCAGTGGTGGTGAGGCTGTACCTGGACCGAAGGAGGTGGGGACAGTGACCTCTCTTGGATGAGGGGATGCAGGGGCAATGTCACTGACATGGTCCCATGAGAAAGCAGAGGGAGGGTGAAGAACAGCTGAAGCAAACACGGACTGAAGATGATGAAACAAACTGAACAGAACATCTTGATGGCCACATGTGAGGTGACGGGGACCCCACCCAGCCCCTCAGTTCCATTTCCAGGTTCACATTCTCCAGAAACGAGAGTGAGTGACACACTGGAAAGCCATCACAGAAGTAACAAACTCAAATCTGACTTCCCAGGTACCAGAATGAGACAGATGGAGCCACCAAATATGGCTGCAAAACTTCAACTTCTACTGGAAACAAAGATGTCAGTGCCACAGAGGTCAGTAAAAGTAACAATACGATGAGGACAGGCTGCTCTTAGGAAGAAGGAAATGTGTTAAAGAGCCACTAGGAGAAATCAAGAAAGCATGGAACTTTGCATGATGAAAGAAGGGAAAAAGCCATCCCCCAGGGAGACTTTTTTTGACAGAGACAGAGAGAGGGACAGATAGGGACAGACAGACAGAAAAGGAGAGAGATGAGAAGCATCAATTCTTCATTGCTACACCTTAGTTGTTCACTGATTGCTTTCTCATATGTGCCTTGACCGGGGACTTACAGCAGAGCGAGTGACCTCTTGCTCAAGCCAGCGACCCCACACTCAAGCTGGTGATCCCGTGCTCAAGCCTGAAACCTCAGGGTTTCAAACCTGGGTCCTCCGCATCCCAGCCTGATGCTCTATCCACTGTGACACTACTTGGTCAGGCGGGGGAGACTTTTCTCCTGCTTTTAACCAATTATTCAACATTTTGCTAAGGACACACAACAGAAAACAGAGTTGACTAAAATTATATGCTCTTGATTTAACGAGGTTCATGGTGGCACACTCACACATTCATTCGTCCCATCAGCCTAGTACTGCCCTTTTCCATGTTTGAGGTGCTGAGCCCCCGGCAGAGAAGTGGGACTAGTCCTGCAACACAGAGGCCAGCTGCCTATCCCCAGCAAAGCCACACCAGACCATTTCTTAACAGGAGCCTGTGACTGCCTATCGCTCTCCAATGTCACACAGAGGTCACTAAAGCCCCTGTCCTGCCACTAGAATACAGGTGTAATCCAGGTCTCCTGGACAACAACAGTCTCAGGCAAAGCCCACACTCGGAGGCTGCCCAGGAGGGGCTGTCCCAGGACAACCATAGCGGGAGGAAGGGCTCAGGTAGGGAAAGAGGGGGAACAACCATCAAGGTAGCCAAAACATTCAAACAGAACAGTAGGTGCTGGGCAAGGGAACATCTTCCAAACAAGCCTCGTCAGAAAGGGTGTGAGCTTCACCTCCTGTCAATCACTGCAAGCCTCAGGTGCACTCTGGGTTACATTACCTGCCCCTGCCAACAGCTAAATGCAGGGCAGTCTGTGGGGAGTGAAGCCACAGGCTCCCAAGTACTGCTGACCCCTGGGGCCACTGCAGCTCCTACCTGTGTGGGAAGAGGCCAGACTTAAGGGAAGGGGGCAGAGCCCGATTTGGGAGACACAGATGGAATCCAATGTCACATTCATGGAGTAAAACCTAATTAGTGCTTGTGCTTGGAGGTTGATAGTGTGAACTCTCTGAACTATCCTGAGCAATGTTTGAAAAAATACTAATTTCCTGAGTTCTTTTTTTTTTAAGTCTTCCATTCCAGCAAGTGGAGCACCTTTGTGAGACCATTGAACCCTTTGAGTAGTGAATTTTTTGATAACACTTTGAGTGAGGACGGAATTAATGTTCATACTACTCAAAGGGTTAATAGAATTCTGTGTATAGACGTCACATGGGATGGGGTTCCAAGACGCTGAACGTCAAGAATTAGTTGTTGGCAGTGTTGACATTTTAGGCACCATGGTCAGACACCAATCAGAATCCTGAAACCTTTAAACATCCTCATAAAGGATTTGTTCATATAAAAACTTCCTGCACATGAACCTCACCCAAACCTCTGGAGCAGATGCTATTTCTCCCATCGTTCATGGGCAGAAACAGAAACTGAGAAAGAGGTTCCCTGACCAGGCAGGAAGGGGCCCCATTGGAACTCAGATCCCAGCTCTAAGACACTGCCTTGGGCTCTCCCAGAACAGGGTCCCCAGGTCATAAGTCCTTTGTGCCAACTGCAATACTTGTGGTCACCTGGTCTTCCTCCCACCACCCAGCTTCGCACAAAAATGTCCTCTTCCCAGTCCAGGTAACGTGGCACGTGGGTCAGGTCTGATCTCCAGAACTAACCTGAGCCCCCAGAGTTTACTCCACAAGTTTTGGCAAATGCACTACCTTCTGCCTGGACCTCTCTGAACTTGTCCTGGCTTCCACTTTCAGGTTTGTGGGAAGGAGACCCTGAGGTGGGATTCCACGGAAGTGGGCAGGTAGAGTCAGGTGTGCCGGGTCAGGCTCCAGAGAAAGCTAAGATGTGTGGGAACATAAATGTCTGTGACCCCAAGAACACATCTGCACACGCATGGGAGCCACAGAAAAGCCGATGCATCTCAGGGTATTGCAAAACCTAGATGATGGTTAGCGAATGCTGGTTTCTTTGGATTGGAAGAGAATGTTGTTGAGAAGAAGGAAGAATGGAAATGTACCAGTGGAGGTCAAGACTCAGGAGAGTTTTCATTTCTGTCCATTGAATAGCAGGCACTCTTGCCAGCCCGAGTGTAACCCTGGACTCTACTGTTTTCAAGTTCTGGGTGCTCCTGAGCCTCAGCCACTTACAACTTCCTCAAAGACCCAGAGGCAGGTCTCCACCAGTTACTCTGGGCTGGAACTTTCCCAGAGGGCAAATGGACCACTTCCTAAGACTGTGGTAAGAACCTACACTTGCAGCAGACCGGTTAGAAGAGGGAAGAAGGAAAACCTGAACTTCCATGACAAATACTCTGTGTCCCGCGGCACCAGAGGTGTTCACTCCCTCCCATCAAGTGCTTACAACAGTGAGGGAAACTTTCCTCACAAGGTCCCCAAACAGTAACGGGGAAGACAGTCCTGGGAGCCAGGCCCTCCTACATCCACATCCCTGCTCTTCCCCCAGATCACACAGCCTGGAATTGGCTGTGCAACCCCTAGAACATCTGCTTGCTGTCTTGCTACCATATTTCCCTTGTTTTAACTCATATTTTCTTTGATTACTACAAAGATAAAATATTTTTTGTTTATAGGTTATTTATATATTTTCTCTATGAATTGCCTTTTCAGGCTTTTTGCCTATTTTTCTGGTGGGGTGCTTTTATATTTCTTAGTAATTTGTAAGCACTCTTTATATATTACAGCTACAACACAACATAAGGCTCTGTTTGTGATCATCTAACTATGGGGTTGAGAAGTTAGAGATGTCTAATAAGGTGTCTGCCTGTGTGTTGGAATTTTTTAATACCATATACTCTTTTTTTTTAATTTCCTCCCCTGGAAAATTGCCTTTTTAGCCTATTGAGGATTCGGTGATAACTGTTTACTGATTAGCAATACTGAGTCAGAAAAATAGTGTGGCTTATTAAGTAAGTGGTTGAACCAATGGCAACTAGACCTTCACTCCTCTTAATTCACCTTGGAAAGGAAGAAAGAAACTAATGAAATAGGACATAACCATTTGGACCAAAGCTCTTCTCAGACATGGATGGCTCCAATGAGATAAAGAGTTGGGGGTCAGGGCCATTGTAAGGATGGACCCTGGGTCATAGATTGAATGCACTTCCCTTAAAGTAGACTGATGTTCCCCAACATAGTGTCCTGCCTATTTGACTGTCACTATGCCTGCTAAAAAGCCACTTGGGCCTGACCTGTGGTGGTGCAGTGGATAAAGCATCTACCTAGAAATGCTGAGGTCGCCGGTTCGAAACCCTGGCTTGCCTGGTCAAGGCACATATGGGAGTTGATGCTTCTACCTCCTCCTCCCTCCTTCTCTCTCTGTCTCTCCTATCTCTCCCTGTCTCTCCCTCTCCTCTCTACAAAAATGAATAAAAATTAAAAAAAAAAACCACTTGGAAATGTGACATCTGTGCAGCAGAATTTGTACACAGTTCCATTCCTACCCTGTTCCTATGCCAGATGGTCCTCAGCCCAGAGACTGAAGAGGAAAGTAGGTGGGTGACCCATGGGCTTGACCAGGGGGTGGTGCAGTGGATAGAGCATCAGCCTGGAATGCTGGACTCAGGTTCAAAACCCCAAGGTTGCCAGGTTGAAAAAGGGATCATTTAGCCTAAGTGTGGGCTCACCAGCTTGAGCTTGGGGTCACTGGTTTGAGCATGGGATCATAGACATGACCCCATGGTAACTGGCTTGAGCCCAAAGGTCGCTGGCTTGAAGCCCAAGGTTGCTGGCTTGAGCCCCAAGGTTGCTGGCTTGAGCCCCAAGGTTGCTGGCTTTAAGTTCAAAGTTTCTGGCTTGAACCCAAGATCATTGGCTTGAGCCCAAGGTCGGTGGCTTCAGCAAGGGGTTACTTGCTCTGCTGGAGCTCCCCAGTCAAGGCACATATGAGAACACAGTCAATGAACAACTAAGGTGCCACAACAAAGAATTGATGTTTCTCTTCTCTCTCCCTTTCTATCTGTTCCTCTAAAAAAAAAAAAAAAAAAAAAAAAAAAAAAAAAAAAAAAAAAGGATGACCCATAGACCATTCAGTTTTGTTCTTTTAAAGTTTTAAAATTGATGACATAAACCAAGTTCAGTCTGACAGAGATGAGTATGATTTGAACTAGCAAATCATTCAGATGCTTTAATTACATAATAAACCCCAGGTCTTATCTGAGATTTTAAAGTATTTTACTCAGCACACTGTTGGCACGGAGCTGGCTTTTCTTTTTAAAAGCAATTAAGCTGCCAAGACCCGAGGGAGGTGGAATGAACCACAGGCTTACAGCCCCTGGCCCAGCGGGGCTCAGCACTGCACAGAGAAGTGGGAAGTGGGAACAGGCAGCTCTTCCTGGAGGCAGTGTGTGTGTGTGTGTGTGTGTGTGTGTGTGTGCGTGTGCACGCGCGTGTGTGTGTGCGTGTGTTTGCTGAGCCACCCCAGCACCGAAGCACCCTGACAGTGGGATCAGTCAGCCCTCAGCACTGACCCGACGGCAGGGCAGGGCTCCCAGTCTTCCTCCCTCCAAGTACAGTTCCCTGGAGCAGGAGTCATCCTGGTCATCCAGTGTCACCTTCCCCGATCGACACTGCAGACTGGATCCGAGACAGCTCTCACTCTTTCTTCACTCCCCACCCCTAAATCTGCCAGACCAAGCAGGCTCCATCTGAGTTCAGGGGGAAGCCCTAATGCCCGGAGGTGTTGAGCATGCAACTGAGCGAGAGGAGCTGTCCTCGTCACACACACAGAGGGCCTGTAGTGTCCACAGGGGAAGCCACCTGTCTACTCTGTCATTGCAGAGACAACCTCAGGAGCATCAGCTCTCTGCAAAATGAAGTCTGCACAAATAACCCCACCTCAGAAACTGCTGCAGGACTGTGTGGCCTCCCCGACAATGCTAAAGACCGCATCCCAGGCCCCCGCATTCTGACAAGTCACAGGTCAGAGATAGAAACTACCAGAAGGTGTTTATTCCATTCCTATCTCAACCATCCAAAGACCCAGCTTCCAACCGCACCCAGGATGGACATGGAACACGATGGACACCAGCCTGTTTGGGGCTTAGACTGGGGCCACTCTTAGACAGTACCCCTTCCATACAACCCACAGAATGAGAGAAAATAACGTGAAAATCACTTTTCTGATAATGACCTAGTATACAGATTATTTAAAGAACTTTTACAATTAAATATGAACAAACAAGCCATTAAAATGGGCCAAAGGCTTGAATAGATGTTTCTCCAAAGAAGACTTATGTCTAATAAACACAAGGAGAGACATTCCGCATCATTAGTCATCGGGAAATGCAGACCACAGCCACAGAGACATAGGGCTTCACACCCAGGAGGATGGCTACAGTAACAAAAAATGGGAACAGAACAAGTGTTGATGGGGATATTGTGAAGGTAACATCCACAATTATTGCTGGTAGGAATGCAAACAGTTCTGGCCACTGTGGAAAACATTTTTATAGAATATTCTCAAAGAGTTAAACAGAGAAACACCATATGGCTCAGCAATTCTACTCCTAGGTACACACCTAAGAGAGTGATAGACATATGTCCACATAACATGTTACATGGGTGTTCAAAGCTGCATTATTCAGCCCCGGCTCGTTGGCTCAGTGGTAGAGTGTCAGCCTGGCGTGTGGAAGTCCCGGGTTTGATTCCTGGCCAGGGCACACAGGAGAAGCGCCCATCTGCTTCTCTATCCCTCCCCCTCTCCTTCCTCTCTGTCTCTCTCTTCCCCTCCTGCAGCCAAGGCTCCATTGGAGCAAAGATGGCCCGGGCACTGGGGATGGCTCTGTGGCCTCTGCCTCAGGCGCTAGAGTGGCGCTGGTCGCAACATAGCAATGCCCCAGAGGGGCAGAACATCGCCCCCTGGTGGGCGTGCAGGGTGGATCCCGGTTGGGCGCATGCGGGAGTCTGTCTGACTGTCCCTGTTTCCATCTTCAGAAAAATACAAAAAAATAGCTTTTATACCCAAAAGAATTAAAAAGGTGGGGACTCGGACAGATATTTGGACACCCATGTGCATAGCAGTGTTACTCACAGTGGCCAATGGTGGACACAACCCAAGTGTCCATCGACAGATAAGTGGACAAAATATACAGATGAGTAGTCCACATAAACAGGGGAGTGTCATTCAGCCTCAAGAGGGAAGGACATTCTGACACACGGAGGAACCTCGAGGAAATGATGACAAGGAAACGTCCTGTGTGGCTGCAGTTCTGGGAGGTGAACAGGGTGGCAACATTCACAGAAACAGAGCATAGGCTGGTGGGTGCTGGGGGCCAAGAGAGGGGAAACAGGCATTCACGTTTTGTGGGCGCTGAGTTTCCATGCGGGAAGATGGAGTTCTGAAGAGGGAGGGATAGTGGTTGATTCACAGCAATATGAGTACACTTATTGTCACTACACTACACATTACAAAGTGGTTAAGAAGCTAACTCTAACCTGACACCCTGACCCTGACCTTGACCCTAAACCTAACCCTAACCCGACACCCTAACCCTAACCCTAATCCTAACCAGACACCCTAACCCTAACCTGACACCCTAACCCTAAACCAGGGGTCCCCAAACTATGGCCCGCGGGCCGCATGTGGCCCCGTGAGGCCATTCATCCGGCCCCCGCTGCACTTCCGGAAGGGGCACCTCTTTCATTGGTGGTCAGTGAGAGGAGCATATTGACCATCTCATTAGCCAAAAGCAGGCCCATAGTTCCCATTGAAATACTGGTCAGTTTGTTGATTTAAACTTATTTGTTCTTTATTTTAAATATTGTATTTGTTACTGTTTTGTTTTTTTACTTTAAAATAAGATATGTGCAGTGTGCATAGGAATTTTTTATAGGTTTTTTTATAGTCCGGCCCTCCAACAGTCTGAAGGACAGTGAACTGGCCCCCTGTGTAAAAAGTTTGGGGACCCCTGCCCTAACCCCTAACCCTAACCCTTGCACCTAACCCCAGGCCCAGCCCTAGACCCAGCCCTAGCCCTGTGTCTCCTCTCTCCCTTACTCTCTAACCTGAGAGAAAAAGCTGGTGTTACATGTAATGACACAAGAAAAAGGAGCAACACAGAAATGAAGAAGAGTGGTTTTTGAAAATATTTTATTGGTTAGAGAGTGAAGAGCCAGAAGAGCATGAGATAGTCACAATAAATACTATTTCAGAATACTATTTTAGCAACTGCACCATCCTGGACTGTGAATCATCCACACTTCCACTACACAGAACACTGGAGAGTCAAAAGTCACACTTACCAAAGTGGTCCACTCTACTCACACAACAAACACTCCCATGTTAGACAGAGGCAGTTGACCTCAATGGCTTGCTGACATCCCACACATATATTCCGACAGATGGAGAAGGACTCCGGTAAAAAAAAAAAAAACAAAAAAAAACAGAAAATAGTTACATATCCAACATTTGACAATATGTTCAAGGAGACCACCAACTTCCCAAAGACAAAGAAGAGACAACTCGATTCAATCTATGACATTGCATAATTCCTGCCCTTGAGAAGAATGACAAGTAGAAAAAAAGAAAACACACAATCCACATCAACATATACATTGAGCATCCCTTTCACAGACACATAAGAAAACAATGTTCATATGAAACTGAAAAATTAATAATAATTAAAGGAACATACTTAAGGAAAACCAGCAAAAAACAAGTTACAATATATCCATCCCAGGACAATTAGAAATGAACAATGCCTATAATTCTTTAAATAACTTTTTCAAATATCCATCCACATCTGTGACCTAACATCTTCTAGAACTAATGGTGGTAGCTATAGGTTTTGTAAGAACACTGGCACAGCACTAATCTGGAATTTCTAGGCAGGTTTCTAGACAGACGGGGAATATCAGCAATAAGAATACATTTTTTAATAATAGAAAGTCTGTAAAAATTCAACATACATGTCAAATCAAAGCACATCCTATTTTACAATACACGAAGTAGTTTTATATAAAAGGATATAAAAAGACAGAAGTTAAAAGAGTAGAATGGGAAGTCATTGAGTGCAGGAACATGAGTTCAATGCACAGTGCCTGGTATATGATGGGCACTTTCAATGGCTTTATGAAAACATGGTTGGAAACAAAGAAGAAAAAGTGGATGAACTGAGAGATTTTAAGAAAACAAACCACTAAGGATACACAAAAAGTTTACAGAAATGGCAAATTGAAATCAACGTTTATAGACAATGTTCTCTACCAAACTATTCCTTTGAACCTGTACTAAGTCAAGATTCCGAAGATACACACAAAGTGGCAGCAGAGAAACACATGTAAGAGAGACTATTATTGTATGTGCTATGGAGCAAGTTCCAGCCAAATTCAGAGGATTGAAATGATACCAAGTATAGCTTTTGTTTTCACTACACTTAATGTTGAAAGTACTAGCAAGCAGTAACCAGAAATTCCTTCTATTTGCAAGTTATAAAAGTTTCTTTTAGACAGCCTTGGATTCAACATTGATAGATAACGCACAACAGCCAACTGCTGTATTTTTCAAGGTAAACTGCTCTGAGCTGTTATGCACAAGGTGAAAACGAGGTGGCAGCAGAGAAGCACACTTGGAAAACATTTACCAGAGATAATCCTGTATGTTCTTTAAAGCAAGTTTCAACTAACTCTAACTTTAGAATTGATATAAATAATGTTTCTTGGTGTCATTACACTTAATATAGTAAACAGTAATATAAATTAACTAAAAATCCCTTTTCTTTAAGGTAAGGAAATTCACTCCTAAATGACCCCCTTCTCAAAATCACAGTTCAAGTTACAAAATACCTTACAATTAATGGAAATAAAAACAACATAAGAAAAACTATGGAAAAATGCAGTGATGAATATATTTTAGAGCAAGAAAACCTTAAAATACACAGTCTTTCCACACATACTAAGAACCAGGATACTAAATAAAATCCAGAGAAAGTAAAAGAAAAAAATGTTCAAAGCTTGAGCAGTTGATGGTGCAGTGGTTAGAGCATTTGACTGGAATGCAAAGAACCCAGGTTTGAGATCCCAAGGGTGCCATCTTAAGTGTCGGCTATGTCGTTTGAATAAAGTTCACCAGCTTGAGCACAAGGTCACTGGCACGAGCAAGCGGTCCCTCGATCAGCTGTAGCCCCCTGTTCAAGGCACATATGAGACAGGAGTCAATGAACACGTAAGGTGTCACAACGAAAAACTGATGGTTGATCTGTGACCTGGCAAATAATAAAAAAATCTCTCCATTTCTGTCTGTCTGTTCCTATATATCCCTCTCTCTGACTCTCTCCCTGTCTCTGTAAAAAAAGAAAAGAAAAAAGAACTGTTCACAAAGACATTTGGAGGGTGTATAACATATTTCCCCATGAGTCAGACTCAACATTTTTGAAAAATATGGGGTGAGAAAACTGTGTGCGTCTTACACAGTGGTTGTAGTATTTTTTACTTGCATTTCCCGTTTATTCACATTTGTTATTTTCTCAAACTTTGTGCCCCAAATTTAAGGTGCGTCTTAAACAGGGAGGCTTCTTATACATGCAGAAATATGGTACTTTACAAACTTACCATTGATTTCCTCTTGGGGAGAGATTTTGAAAAACATAACTCATTTTCCTATGCAATTTAAGGTGCAAAAACAACAACAAAAAAGCCACTGTCATTTTTTCCTTTATTTATTTATTAATGTTAGAGGCAGGATAGAGGGGAACAAATACAGACAGATAGTCAGAAATATCAACCTGTTTCGGTATGTGCCTTGACCCAGGAGCAAACCTATGACATTAGTGTATAGGTGTGATGATTTAAATACTGAGCTCTCTGGTGATAGCAGGCCATTGTCTTTTGGGGAAAAAATTTACTAGAGAAAACCAGAGGTAATTAAAAATTAAAATGATAATTTAGTCTTCTGTGGCAACAATACCAGAAGACTTTTCTTTGCTCTTAAAATTTAGGAGCATAAGCACTATTTTTAATTGTTTAGCAGAAAGTGACCCCTTTTCTAACATGCACATTCTCTTGTGCCATGGCAGCAGTCCAGACTGAGAGACCTCCTAAGCTTAGACATCAGAATGTATCTGAGCATTGGTCACAACATTCAAGATAGGTTGCTTTGCTCAGAGAACACCTCCCAGGGTCTTTGATTCATAACATCTATATTTTCTCAGTTTTATGCCTGAGAACACGCATTGCTGAAAAACCGAGCCTTATGTCTCAGCTCTGCCTTCTGAGAAACTGATATACTGAACATCACCATAATAAATCATAACTGACACCAAAGATATTGCAATCCAAATACAGTGCTTGTTTCAACTTACAATTATTTTATTTATGTATATTTTATTCCTCTGTCTACCCCAGGACAGTGTAGTATTCATAAAGTCAGAAAGTAAGTTTATCTCATTCACTATAGGCATCCAGTGTAGAGCACAGTGCCTGGAACATAATAGAAATACAATAAGTGTTTCCTGAATGAATGAATAAATAGTCATTTGCATATGTACACAGATATCCACAAATGACAGACACTGCGGACCCAGAGAGATATGCTCATGGGCAATGCACATATATTCACACAGATGTACACACAACAAGTGAACCCCAGAATATACACAAAGAGAAATATAATAGGTACACAAAGAATACGGAAAGAAAATGTCCTAAAATGAACAGTGGATATATCTGTATGAAAATCTGTTGTTGTTGTTTTTTAGATAATTTTGTTTCACTGTTGCAATAAGAATACATTTTCTATAATAGAAAAGCTGTTAAAATTCAACATACCTGTCAAATCAATGCACATCCAATTTTACAATACATGAAGTAGTTTTATATAAAAGGAATTAAAAAGACAAAAGTTAAAAGAGTAGAATGGAAAGTCTTTGAGTGCAGGGACGTGAATTCCCTACACAGTGCCTGGTATATGATGGGCACTTTCAAAGGCTTTATGAAAGCATGGTTGGAAACAAAGAAGAAAAAGGGAATAAACCTAGAGATTTTTAAGAAAACAAACCTCTAAGGATACATAAAACTTTACAGAAACGGCAAATTGGAATCAATGTGTATAGACAATGTTCCTTACCAAATTATTCCTTTGAACCTGTACTGAGGCGTGATTCCGAAGATGCACACGAGGTGGCAGCAGAGAAGCACATGTAACAGAGACCATGATTGTATCTACTATGGAGCAAGTTCCAGCCAAATTCAGAGGATTGAAATGATACCAAGTATATCTCTTGTTTTCACTACAGTTAACGTTGAAAGTAGTCAAAAGCAGTAATCAGAAATTCCTTCTATTTGCAAGTTATAAAAGTTTCTTCTAGATAGCCTTGGATTCAACATTGATAGATATCGCACAACACCCAACTGATGTATTTTTCAAGGTAAGCTGATCTGAGCCGTTATTCACAGGGTAAAAACGAGGTGGCAGCAGAGAAGCACACTTGGGAAACATTTACCACAGATAAGCCTGTATGTTCTTACAAGCAAGTTTTAACTACCTCTAACCTTAGAATTGATATAAATCATGTTTCTCGGTGTCATTACACTTAATATAGTAAACAGTAATAGAAATTAACTAAAAATTATTTTGTTTAAGGTAAGGAAATTCACTCCTAAATGACCCCCTTCTCAAAATAAAGTTCAAGTTACAAAATACCTTAAAAATAATGGAAATAAAAACTACATAAGGAAACCAATGGAAAAATGCAGTGATGAATATATTCTAGGGCGAAAAAACCTTAAAATACAAAGTCTTTCCACACGTACTAAGAACCAGGATACTAAATAAAATCTAGAGAAAGTAAAAGAAAAAAATGTTCACAGCTTGAGCAGGCGATTTGCACAGTGGTTAGAGCATTACATTGGAAAGCAAAAAAACCAAGGTTCAGATCCCAATGACTCCAGCATGAGTGTCAGCTCATGTCGTCTGAGAGAAGCTCACCAGCTTAAGCTCAATGTCGCTAGCTCTAGCAAGCAGTCACCTGATCAGCTGTAGCCCGCTGTTGAAGGCACATATGAGAAAGGAATCAATGAACACGTAAGGAGTCACAAGAACAAACTGATGATTGAACTGTGACCTGGCAAATAATAAAAAAAAAATCTCTCCATTTCTGTCTGTCTGTCCCTATATATCAATCTCTCTGACTCTCTCTTTGTCTATGTAAAAAAAGAAAAGAAAAAATACTGTTCACAGAGACATTTGGAGGGTGTATACCATATTTACCCATGAGTAAGACTCATCATTTTTGAAAAATATAGAGTAAGAAAACTGCGTGCCTCTTATACAATGGTTGAAGAATTTTTTTACTTGCACTTCCCGTTTATTCGCGTTTGTTATCATTTTCTCAAACTTTGTGTCCCCAAATTAAAATGCGTCTTATTCAGGGAGGCCTCTTTAAAATAGGGAAATATGGTACATTACAAACTTACTATTGATTTCCTCTTGGGGTGAGATTTAGGAAAACAAAATTCATTTTTCTATGCAATATAATCTGCAAAAAGAACAACAACAAAAAAGCCACTGTCATTTTTTAATTATTTATTAATGTTAGAGGCAGGATAGAGGGGGAAAACGACACACACATAGTCAGAAAATCAATCTGTTTCGGTATGTGCCTTGACCCAGGAGCAAACCTACGACATTAGCGTATAGGTGTGACGCTTTAACTACTGAGATCTCTGGTGAGAGCAAGTTTTTGTCTTTTGGGGAAAAAATTTACTAGAGAAAACCAGAGGTAATTAAAACATAAAATGATAATTTATTCTTCTGTGGCGACAACACAAGAAGACATTTTTTGCTCTTAAAATTCAGGGGCATAAACACTATTTCTAATTGTTTAGCAGAAAGTACTATGTACTTTCTTTTTTTGCCTTGGCAAGAATACAGACTGAGAGACCCTTTAAGCTTGGATATCAGAATTTATCTAAGCATTGTTCACAACATACAAGCTAGGTTACCTTTTTTTTTTTCTTTTTTCTGAAGCTGGAAACAGGGAGAGACAGTCAGACAGAATCTCGCATGTGCCCGACCGGGATCCACCCGCAACGCCAACCAGAGGTGGCGGTCTGCCCACCAGGTTGCGATGCTCAGCCCATCCAGGTCGTCGCCGTGTTGTGACCAGAGCCACTCTAGCGCCTGAGGCTGAGGCTACAGAGCCATCCCCAGTGCCCATGCCATCTTTGCTAAAATGGAGCCTTTGCTGATGGGAGGGGAATAGAGAGACAGAGAGGAAAGCGCTGAAGAGGGGTGGAGAAGCAAATGGGCACTTCCTCTGTGTCCTGGCTGTGATTCGAACCCGGGTTCTCCGCACGCTAGGCCGATGCTCTAACGCTGAGCCAACCGGCCAGAGCCAAGCTAGGTTCTTTTGCTCACAGAACACCTCCCAGGGTCATTGATTCATAACTTCTATATTTTCTCAGTTTTATACCTGAGAACAGGCATTGCTGAAAAATCGAGCCTTATGTCTCAGCTCTGCCTTCTGAGAAACTGATATACTGAACCTTGCCATAATAAATCATAACTGACACCAAAGGTATTGCACTACCAAATACAGTGCTTCTTTCAACTTACGATTATTTTATTTATGTATATACATTTTTCTCTCTACCGCAGGACAGTGTCATATTCATAAAGACAGAATGTAACAATATTTCATTCACTATAGGCATCCAGTGTCGAGCACAGTGCCTGGCACACAATAGAAACACAATAAGTGTTTCCTGAATGAATGAATAAATAGTCATTTGCATATGTACACACATAGCAACAAATGACAGAAACTGTGGACCAGAGAGATATGCTCATGGGCAATGCACATCTATGCACACAGATGTACACACATGCAAAGAACCTGAATATATGCAAAAAGAGTAATGTAACAGGAACACAAAGAATTCGGAAAGAAAATGTCCTAATATGAACAGTAGATATATCAGTATAAAAATCTGTTGTTGTTATATTTGAGATCATTTTTCTTGCACTTCTGCAATAAGAATACATTTTTTATCATAGAAAAGCTGTTAAAATTCAACATACCTTTCAAATCAAGCACATTCTATTATACAATACACGAAGTAGTTTTATATAAAAGGAAATAAAATGACAGAATTTAAAAAAGTAGAATGGGAAGTCATTGAGTGCAGGGACATGAGTTCCTAGCACAGTGCCTGGTATATGATGGGCACTTTCAAATGCTTTATGAAAGCATGGCTGGAAACAAAGAATAAAAAGCGGATGAACTGAGAGATTTTAAGAAAACAAACCACTAAGTATACACAAAAACTTTACAGAAATGGCAAATTGGAATCAACATTTACAGACAATGTTCCCTACCAAATTATTCTTTGAACCTGTACTGAAGCGTGATTCCGAAGATGCATACGAGGTGGCAGCAGAGAAGCA
This sequence comes from Saccopteryx leptura, assembly GCF_036850995.1. NCBI lineage: Eukaryota > Metazoa > Chordata > Mammalia > Chiroptera > Emballonuridae > Saccopteryx > Saccopteryx leptura. Next base: position 6,639 of record NW_027095762.1, on the reverse strand, counting down.
CATTATTGAATGTGCTATGGAGCAAGTTCCAGCCAAATTCAGAGGATTGAAATGATACCAAGTATATCTCTTGTTTTCACTACAGTTAACGTTGAAAGTAGTTGCAAGCAGTAACCAGAAATTCCTTCTATTTGCAAGTTATCAAAGTTTCTTCTAGATAGCCTTGGATTCAACATTGATAGATATCGCACAACACCCAACTGATGTATTTTTCAAGGTAAGCTGCTCTGAGCCGTTATTCACAGGGTGAAAACGAGGTGGCAGCAGAGAAGCACACTTGGGAAACATTTACCACAGATAAGCCTGTATGTACTTTCAAGCAAGTTTTAACTACCACTAACCTTGGAATTGATATAAATCATGTTTCTTGGTGTCATTACACTTAATATAGTAAACAGTAATAGAAATTAACTGAAATTCCTTTTTTTTTTAAGGTAAGGAAATTCACTCCTAGATGGTGCCCTTCTCCAAATAAAGTTCAAGTTACAAAATACCTTAAAATTAATGGAAATAAAAACTACATAAGGAAACCAATGGAAAAATGAAGTGAGGAATATATTTTAGGGCGAGAAAACCTTAAAATACACAGTCTTTCCACACGTACTAAGAACCAGGATACTAAATAGAATCTAGAGAAAGTAAAAGAAAAAAATGTTCACAGCTTCAGCAGGCGATTTGCGCAGTGGTTAGAGCATTACACTGGAAAGCAAAGGACCCAAGGTTCAGATCCCAAGGACTCCAGAATGATCGTCGGCTCATGTCGTCTGAGCAAAGTTCACCAACTTGAGATCAAGGTCGCTGGCTCTAGGAAGCAGTCACCCGATCAGCTGTAGACCCCTGTTCGAGGCACATATGAGACCCGAGTCAATGAACACGTAAGGTGTCACAAGAACAAACTGATGATTGAACTGTGACCTCACAAATAATAAAAAAATCTCTCCATTTCTGTATGTCTGTCCCTATATATCAATCACTCTGACTCTCTCCTTGTCTCTGTAACAGAAGAAAAGAAAAAATACTGTTCACAGAGACCTTTGGAGGGTGTATACCGTCTTTCCCCATGAGTAAGATTCGTCAGTTTTGAAAAATATGGAGTAAGAAAACTGCGTGCCTCTTATACAGTGCTTGAAGAATTTTTACTTGCACTTCCCGTTTATTCTCCTTTGTTATCATTTTCTCAAACTTTGTGCCCCCAAATTAAGGTGCATTGTATGCAGGGAGGCTTCTCATTTATAGGGGAATATTTTACGTTACAAACTTACCATTGATTTCCTCTTGGGGTGAGATTTAGGAAAACAAAATTCATTCTTCTATGCAATTTAATCTGCAAAAACAACAACAAAAAACCGCTGTCATTTTTTCTTTTATTTATTTATTAATGTTAGAGGCAGGATAGAGGGGGAAAAAGACAAACAGATAGTCAGAAATCCAATCTGTTTCGATATGTGCCTTGACCCAGGAGCAAACCTATGACATTAGCGTATAGGTGTGATGCTTTAACTACTGAGATCTCTGGTGAGAGCAAGTTTTTGTCTTTTGGGCAAAAAATTTACTAGAGAAAACCATAGGTAGTTAAAACATAAAATGATAATTTATTCTTCTGTGGCGACAGCACAAGAAGACATTTTTTGCTCTTAAATTTCATGAGCATACGCAGTATTTCTAATTGTTTAGCAGAAAGTGACCCTTTCCTAACATGCACTTTCCCTTTTTGCCGTGGCAGCAATCCAGACTGAGAGACCTTTTCAGCTTGGACATCAGAATTTATCTGAGCATTGTTCACAACATACAAGCTAGGTTCATTTTTCTTTTTTTTTGTTTTTACTAAAACTGAAAACAGCGATAGACAGTCAGACAGACTCCCGCATGTGCCCGACCTGGATCCACCCGGCACGCCAACCTGAGGCCCTGAGGCGACGCTCTGCCCACCAGAGGGCGATGCTCTGCCCATCCTGTGCATCACCATTTTGCGACAAGAGCCACTCTAGTGCCTGAGGCAAAGGACACAGAGCCATCCCCAGCACCCGAGCCTTCTTTTCTAAAATGGAGCTTTGGCTGATAGGAGAGGAAGAAAGAGACAGAGAGGAAAGCACGGCAGAAGGGTGGAGAAGCAAATGGGCACTTCGCCTGTGTGCCCTTGCCGGGAATGAATCCGGATCCTATGCACGCTAAGCTGATGCTCTAACGCTGAGCCAACTGGCTAGGGCCAACCTAGATTCTTTTGCTCACAGAACACCTCCCAGGTTCTTTGATTCATAACTTCTATATTTTCTCAGTTTTATACCTGAGAACACGCATTGCTGAAAAACCGAGGCTTATGTCTTCTGAGAAACTATATAATGAACCTTGCCATAAAATCATAACTGACACCAAAGGTATTGCACTACCAAATACAGTGCTTCTTTCAACTTACCATTATTTTATTTATGTATATATTTTTTCTGTCTACCGCAGGACATTGTCGTATTCATAAAAACAGAAAGTAACTCTATCTCATTCACTATAGGCATCCAGTGTCGAGCACAGTGCCTTGCACATAATAGAAACACAATAAGTGTTTCATGAATGAATGAATAAATAGAAATTTGCATATGTACACAGATAGCAACAAATGACAGACACTGTGGACCAGAGAGATATGCTCATAGGCAATGCACATGTATGGAAACAGATGTACACACTCCTAGAGAACCTGAGTATATACAAAAAGAGAAATATAACAGGAACACAAAGTATTCGGAAAGAAAATGTCCTAATATGAACAGTAGATATATCTGATTGAAAATCTGTTGTTGTTGAATTTGAGATCATTTTTCTTGCACTTCTGCAATAAGAATACAGTTTTTTATAATAGAAAAGCTGTTAAAATTCAACATAACTTTAAAATCAAGCACATCCTATTATACAGTACACGAAGCAGTTTTATATAAAAGGAAATAAAATGACAGAATTTTAAAAAGTAGAATGGGAAGTCATTGAGTGCAAGGACATGAATTCCTAGCACAGTGCCTGGTCTATGATGGGCACTTTCAAATGCTTTATGAAAGCATGGCTGGAAACAAAGAAGAAAATGCGGATGAACTGAGAGATTTTAAGAAAACAAACCACTAAGGATATACAAAAACTTTATAGAAATGGCAAATTGGAAGCAACATTTACAGACAATGTTCCCTACCAAATTATTCCTTTGAACCTGTACTGAAGCGTGATTCTGAAGTTGCATACGAGGTGGCAGCAGAGAAGCACATTATTGAATGTGCTATGGAGAAAGTTCCAGCCAAATTCAGAGGATTGAAATGATACCAAGTATATCTCTTGTTTTCACTACAGTTAAGGTTGAAAGGAGTTGCAAGCAGTAACCAGAAATTCTTTCTATTTGCAAGTTATAAAAGTTTCTTCTAGATAGCCTTGGGTTCAACATTGATATATATCGCACAACACCCAAATGATGTATTTTTCAAGGTAAGCTGCTCTGAGCTGTTATTCACAGGGTGAAAATGAGGTGGGAGCAGAAAAGCACACTTGGGAAACATTTACCACAGATAAGCCTGTATGTTCTTTCAAGCAAGTTTTAACTACCTCTAACCTTAGAATTGATATAAATCATGTTTCTTGGTGTCACTACACTTAATATAGTAAACAGTAATAGAAATTAACTAAAAATCCTTTTCTAAAGGTAAGGAAATTCACTGCAAAATGACCCCCTTCTCAAAAAAAAGTTCAAGTTACAAAATACCTTAAAATTAATGGAAATAAAAACTACATAAGGAAACCAATGGAAAAATGTAATAATGAATATATTTTAGGGCGAGAAAACCTTAAAATACACAGTCGTTCCACACGTATTAAGAACCAGGATACTAAATAAAATCTAGAGAAAGTAAAAGAAAAAAATGTTCACAGCTTCAGCAGGCGATTTGCGCAGTGGTTAGAGCATTACACTGGAAAGCAAAGGACCCAAGGTTCAGATCCCAAGGACTCCAGAATGATCGTCGGCTCATGTCGTCTGAGCAAAGTTCACCAACTTGAGATCAAGGTCGCTGGCTCTAGGAAGCAGTCACCCGATCAGCTGTAGACCCCTGTTCGAGGCACATATGAGACCCGAGTCAATGAACACGTAAGGTGTCACAAGAACAAACTGATGATTGAACTGTGACCTCACAAATAATAAAAAAATCTCTCCATTTCTGTATGTCTGTCCCTATATATCAATCACTCTGACTCTCTCCTTGTCTCTGTAACAGAAGAAAAGAAAAAATACTGTTCACAGAGACATTTGGAGAGTGTATACCATATGTCCCCATGAGTAAGACTCATCATTTTTGAAAAATATAGAGTAAGAAAACTGCGTGCCTCTTATACAGTGCTTGAAGAATTTTTTTTTACTTGCACTTCCCGTTTATTCTCCTTTGTTATCATTTTCTCAAACTTTGTGCCCCCAAATTAAGGTGCGTCTTATGCAGGGAGGCTTCTTATTCATAGGGAAATATGGTACGTTACAAACTTACCATTGATTTCCTCTTGGGGTGAGATTTAGGAAAACAAAATTCATTCTTCTATGCAATTTAATCTGCAAAAACAACAACAAAAAAGCCGCTGTCATTTTTTCTTTTATTTATTTATTAATGTTAGAGGCAGGATAGAGGGGGGAAAAAGACAGATAGTCAGAAAATCAATCAGTTTCGGTATGTGCCTTGACCCATGAGCAAACCTATGACATTAGCATATAGGTTTGACATTTTAACTACTGAGATCTCTGGTGAGAGCAAGTTTTTGTCTTTTGGGGAAAAAATTTGCTAGAGAAAATCAGAGGTAATTAAAACATAAAATGATAATTTATTCTTCTGTGGCGACAACACAAGAAGACATTTTTTGCTCTTAAATTTCAGGGGCATAAACACTATTTCTAATTGTTTAGCAGAAAGTGACCCCTTTCCTACCATGCACTTTCCCTTTTTGCCGTGGCAGCAATCCAGACTGAGAGACCTTTTAAGCTTGGACATCAGAATTTATCTGAGCATTGTTCAGAACATACAAGCTAGGTTCCTTTTTCTTTTTTTTTCTTTTTTCTGAAGCTGGAAACAAAGAGAGACAGTCAGACAGACTCCCGCATGAGCCGGACCGGGATCCACCCGGCACGCCAACCAGAGGCGACGCTCTTCTCACAAGGGGGTGATTCTCTGTCCATCCTGGTTGTCGCCATGTTGCAACCAGAGCCACTCTAGTGCCTGAGGCAGAGGCCACAGAGCCATCCCCAGCGCCCGTGACATATTTGCTATAATGGAGCCTTGGCTGATGGGAGGGGAAGAGAGAGACAGAGAGGAAAGCAATTTGAAGGCGACTTTGTTTTTTTTGTTGTTGTTGTTGAGCTCGTGAGGCATCCAGGCTTCCAATTTTTTGGTAAATCCCATTGAATGAAGGTGACTGAGAATTGTTTTATGATTGCAGTTCATTTTTTTTCACCAATTCATGACTGGTTTGGCGTCCATTCTTCAAATGTGATTTGAGACGTTCTTCATCGAATTCAGAAAACCTTCCGCTGCGGGACGTGTCATCAACTTCAAAGTCGCTATTTTTGAACTTTGCAAAATAATTCCGTGCTGTGAACTCGCCTATGACAACTAGTCCATACACATCGAAAATGTCCCAGGCTGCTTCAGCAGCTTTTTTACCTCGATGAAAAGCAAAGCAGGGCAGGAGTCTAAAATGTTTATATTTGCTTCCTGGGTATTCCAATTCAAAGGCTCAAAACTAATTAAAAAATTAAATAACTCAAAAATACAATTAACACAGTTTTGTAGAGCAGAACGAGTTTTATCGAATGAATACTTACCTTTTGCCAAACAGCAAACAAATTTTTGTAAAATAAAAGAAAATATAAAAAAGCTACGAACTTATTCCCCAACCCAAATAGCTTACAATTAATGGAAATAAAAACTACATAAGAAAAATTATAGAAAAATACAGTGATGGATATATTTTAGGGCAAGAAAACCTTAAAATACACGGCCTTTCCACCCACAGTAAGCACCAGGATACTAAATAAAATCCAGAGAAAATAAAAGAAAAAATGATCACAGCTTGAGCAGGCAATGGTACAGTGGTTAGAGCATTTGACTGGAATGGAAAGGACCAAGCTTTGAGATCCCAAACGCACCAGCTTGAGCAACGGCTCATGTGATTGGAGCAAAGCTCACCTGCTTGAGCCCAAGGTTGCTGGATCGAGCAAGCGGTCACTCGTTCAGCTGTAGCCCACTGTTCAAGGCACGTATGAGACAGGAGTCAATGAACACGTAAGATGTCACAACGAAAAGCTGATGATTCAACTGTGAACTGGGAAATAATAAAAAAACTCTCCATTTCTGTATGTCTGTCCCTATATATCCCTCTCTTTGGCTCTCTCCATGTCTCTGTAAAAAGAAAAGAAAAAGAACAACAGTTCACAGAGACATTTCTAAGGTGTATACCATATTTCCCCATGAGTAGGACTCATCATTTTTGAAAAATATGGTGTTAGAAAACAGAGTGCCTAGTATACACTGGTTGTAGTATTTTTTTACTTGTAATTCCTGTTTCTGAGCATTTCTTCTTATTTTCTCATAATTTTTGCCTCAAAATTTAGGTTCGTTTTATACAGGG
>NW_027095761.1:0-93473 GCF_036850995.1 Saccopteryx leptura | reverse complement strand
CACACACACACACACACACACCACCATTTTTACGTACACCCTTACACAGCACTCTCACGTGCACATACAAAGCCCTCATGCATGCACTCATACATATATTCTCACACCCTCCACAAATATACACACCCTTTAACATACAAGTCTCATATATATATATATCCATCCTCACTCATTCCTACACATCATAATATATCTTTATATGCACACTTCTACATACTTACAAGCATACATTATATACCACACATTTCACACATATACCATACACAAATGGACCTTTCAAACATTCACATACACACATTAGACACTCATATTTAATACCTTTCACAAGCATACACATGCCTTCCATACACCCAAACATGCACTAGACACAGCTTCTCCAACAATACACACTCTATGCACATGTATCCTTCATACATACACCTGCCACACCTGTATGATGCACACATGTGCACACATACACAGTAAATAGGACCTGATCAGACACTCACCACCGGTCATCAGCAGCATCTCTAAAATCTGCTCCTAACTAATAACTATGGCTCTCACGCAGCCTCAGGCCCAGGAGATGGTGTTGCCTAGGTAGCCTGTGGCTGGGCACCCAAGCCTCCCACTCTCCTTGCCCTGTTGATATTCCTCACCATGTAGTAGCTCCGGCCACTCTGGAGCAGCTGCTGCAAGGCAATGATCTTCTTGTGACGCCGGTGGCTTTCCTCCTGCACGCCCTTAAGCTTTTCAGCTCTGGCAGCCCAGCTCCTGCTGAGCATGTTCCTGCTGGCTCAGGCTGACTTGCAGGTGTGCCTCCAGCTGGGAAACTCTGGTAGTCAGGCAGTCCTGGCAGTGCATCAGGTACTCAATGCTGAGCTGTGCCAGGCGCAACACATTGAGCAGTGCCTGGTCCAAAAACTGCCCACAGTGGCCGCACACGTCCTGTTCAAAGGTGCAGAAGGTGATGTCAGTGAGGTTCTCCTGCAGGGTGACCACATCCATCTCCTGTATTATGCGGTCCACATCCAAAACTCATGCGCCTCCAGTCCATGCTCTTATTGCGAGGCTGAAACGTGAAGGGAGGGACTGTGTAGACCCCAAAGGTGGGGTGACAGAAGACCTGACTAGTGGTAGCAGGAAACTGCATGGTCAAGGAAGCCTTGGGCTGACCACCTACCCCAAGGATGCCACCAAGGCTACCACAGCCAGCAGAGGAGATGAGGTAGGGCCTGAAAAATGAGAAGAGAACCCAAGTTAGGCAAGGTTTTGGGCTGCATGTACTTGACACATGGCCATTGAGAGCCTAAGTGAGGTGAGGCAAGGGATCTGAACAACAGCTGAGGTGTGTGGGTTGTATCACTCAGCTGTGGAGTCTGTTCCTCAGCCTTGGGCAAGTCAGTTCAGCTTTAATCCTTCTAGATATATTGGGACCTACGGGGCTCATTTTGCAGGTTAGGAATGAGGCAAGTGAATCATCCAGCACAGTGCCTGGCACATAGTAGTTCCTCACTGAATTCCTCATATCCAAGTCAATGCCAGAGGACTTTGCTGGGAAAACTGTCAATTGTGTAAGTTGATCCTTTGCAACCCTACACTAACCTCAAGATAAAGTCCTACAACTTGCTGTGGGTGGCAGAATAACCTAATGTCTGCTACACTCCTGCCCCTTCTCCTCTAATTATAAGCTCATAGTGGGCAGGGCTAGGCTACATTTCCCAGTTTCCATGGCTGTAAGATGTGATCATATGACTATGTTCTCTCTAGAAGGGTGTAAATAAAATGATGTCCACCACTGCTGGGGTGTGGAAGGAGGTAGGGCCATGTCTCCACACCCATACTGCTCAATCTGAGATGATTTTTTCCCTCAAACTTAATGCTTTAGTGAAAGGAACTCTGTTTTTTGTCAAACACTCAGACTCTAATCTCCACTTTCTTGGTATACACAGAAATTGTTCTCTCTCTTTGAAAAATAATTTGGCAAGAGCAATAGGAATTGTAATGCAACAAAGTATGATAGAGGACACAAACGTTATCTCTATACAATGAAATATTGTGCATCTCTTGATGAAGAATAAAGCAGCTTTACATGTATTGGTAGAGAATAACAGAAGTGCATGTGTGTGTGTGTGTGTGTGTAGAAAAATATTTGAATAAATTTAGATATAGATATCACAATAGTGGCTGTCTATGTGGAAAGAGATAACTGGGAATGTGAAATGAAGATAAATAATGTAAGAGATGGATCATGGATAGATTAGAGATGGGTAAATAGATAAGCAGATACATAGATAGACCTTACCCAGATCAATATATATATATATTCATATTTGACATTCATGTATCATTAAAATATATGAGTTTATGGTGTACTATGTATTATTTCATAAGCACAGACTATTTCTAGAAAAATGAACAAATCATTACCTCTGGGCATGTGAATGGAAATTAGGGGACCTTTATTTTCTACTTTCTCTATCTCTCCATACTATTTAAAGTTCTGGGAATCATCATTTATTACTTTCAAAATTTTTAAGGAAAAGATATAATTTCTTTCCATGAAGAACTCAGGATCTGGGAAAGAAGAAGTACATATGATTATACTTAAATTCTTTCTAGATCCTATGATTCAGTCTGCTAAGTGCAACAGAAAGAGAAGAAAAAGGTACTGACACCATAAAGGAGAAAGGCCTTAAAGAAATGTAGTAGTAGAATTTGAAAAGAAGGGGAGGCTTCCAGGAAAGGTCCTGACCTCCATATGCCTCTGTATGCATTTGGGAAAGAGGATGATAGGCCTGCCTTACCTACTTCCAGGTGCTATGGGAGCTGAGAACAGGCAAAGGGAATGCACTCGGTACTAATACCAGCTGCAGAACAAGGAGTGCCAGCCTCTGTGCCAGATACCAACCTAAATACAAACCTACAAACAGCTATTATTATTTTCACTTTACAGACAAGGAAATTGATTTCTGGAGAGTTTAAGTGGTTTGCTCCAGGTAGCAAAACCAGAATTGAGGTAATTTGGAGGTATATCTGTCTCCAAAGCTTGATTTTGAAATAACCAAATGATTCTTGTAACCTTTTGTCCTAAAAAGTGGCTTTGATCAAATCATCATTCCCCATCCCTCAATGTCATTCATTCATGCACTCACTCCCCTTGCATTTGCAGCATGCCTTCCTGGGCCAGTCTCGGTGCCAGGCTATTGAGGTGTATTAACCACACACCTGCCCCTCATCCAGGAGCCAGTGTGCCTCCTTGTTGTCCCAGTACTGACTCCAAACCCTAAGCCTGGTCTGGAAGATGGCCCACAAGATGCCACTCACCCACCTTTTCCATTTTGGCTCCCATGTTTTCCCTTCTCAGATGCTCTTCCCCAATGCAAATTTGAAAAGCAAAACCCTTTAGCCACAAGCACTCTACCATAACCATGAGAAGACCAGCACATTTCTACTTAACATGTCATATTATTTGAAAAGAAGGCAAGAAAAAAAAGGAAAGAAAACAAAAAGAACAGCAAGCAGGTGAGATGATACCATGTTCAGCTCCAAGTTATAACCATGTCACCAGAATCTCAGAAACAACGGTCACAACAAGCTGTGCCTTGGAGCAACAGCAGATTACTCCAGGCCCAGGGTAACAAAACTCCTGCTTTCTGACTGGGAAAGTTACCTAAAAATTCACTGTTCAACTATTTGTTTTATCCTCCAATATTTGTTCCCAGTTCTCTCTCTAATAAAAAGGCCAAGAATGCTCCATCATTAAGTCTCTCAGCTCTCCTCCCACTTCATTGAATGCTCCTTCCAGCCTCTTTCTTAAACAGTTACTATCTTTTCACCTCTCCTCAAGGCAGAGTGTTCTAATGTCCCTAGGATACTCTGCTATTCACCCAAACCCAACTCTCCCTGCACTGTCTGGGGATAAGCTTACACCTACCCACAGCTTCAGCTACCACAGGCCAGCTGTAAGTACTCAGATACTCCAATCTCTTTCTTGCTGACCAACCTGTCCCCTGGGACCATTAAAAACAAACCGATACTGATTATACCAAAAACTGCAAATCCAAATTCTACCAGGCCCTGGAAGATAGCATTAAATGCAGAAAACTTGTCAGGTATGAGAGAAACCACAGTACAAACTTGATGATAAATGGCAACTGATTGTCCATCTTCATGTCCAAGATACAACCAGGCAGCCATTCTCCTAGTGTGGTCCCTGGACCAGCAGCACCAGATTCAGCTGGGACCTGGTGAGAAATACAAATCTCCAGATTTACTAATTCAGAACCATTGCAGTAGAGAGTCTTAGGAAAGGAGTGCTAGAGATTGTGGCAAAACAGGGGACAGAGCATTTAAAATGGGCATTTGCCACTGAGTGTCAGCCACATGGGAATGGATTTTTGTGTGTTCCTCATAGGACAATTCCAAATTCCTTCAGGAGACATTCAGAACCTCTCTGAACTATTTCCAGATTACCTTTCTAGATGGACCTCTAACTGACCATATTGCTTTCTCTCTACACTTTTTCTCTTTCAGGAATGGGTATTTATTATCAAAGTCATATTCAACGTCAAAAATATGCCACAACTACAAAGAAAACTGCTTACCCTGCAATCTCAACGTAAACAAAAACCCCCCTCATTGAAAAGGTAACTCTATTACCCCAACCAATTGAATTTTTAAAATATCTTTATACATCCAGCCAACAAATGAAAATGGTTACCAAGAAGAGATACAAATTCTGAGGTCTGATATTGATGTTTTTAAAAAGGCAACTGGTTCAGCATTTCTATTGATTTGACCATCAGTCTCTTGGTCACTGAGTTTCGTCCCATTCATTATCCAACAGGCTTGCTCAGCCACCTCTGTGGACTTAAACTTGACCACATGGCACTCCTTCGACTTCCCATTCTCCATCTTGATTTCAGCATTCACAACATGGCCACATTCATTCAGTATGTCCTTTAGTATCTTCCATGCATATTAAATAGCTTTCTCACAAATGTTCATTCCTGGCCACCCCAGGAATATGACTTACAGCTCCACCAAACGAACCTGTGAAGCTTTCTCCAAAGTTGCCATACACCATCTCAATGGCACCATCAAAGCTGGCACTACCACCACCACCCATAGCCAGGCCCATGCAGTCAGTGCCAGCATTCAGGGTCGGGCCCATGTTGGGACCCATGCACTCCAGGCTGTTGGCTCCCATGTGTTCCAGTCCCCTACACTCCAGGTTGTTGACACCCACATGCTCCAGGCAGGTGGCCAGGGCCCATGTGCTTTATGCTCAGGCCCATGCACTCAATGGTCACTCTCTCTCTTCAGTGCATACTTAGGATTTCGTTTGCTCTGCCCATGTTCATCCCAGATCCAAAGTGACCCATGTGTTCCATACCAAGAGTCCCTCTATATGCCTCCCACTTTATTCATCTAAATCCTATGCTTTCTATTCCCATTCTTAAGGGTCCTGTGTTCCTATGCCAATGACTTTATTCCGTTATGGGCATCAGCAGGCTGTCCTCCTGGTTTTAACACCACGCCAATAACAGGAAGTCCTGGGAAGTAGTTGTGAATGTGCAGGAGGGAAAGAAATCTCCCCTTTGGTGAGGCACTCTTTCCTACTCCTGTGCATTGGCTATCAAATGGTCATTAAACAGACATAGCTTGCCAGCTTCGATGAACTGTTCAAGTCACAGTGCCTATTCATGACTGTTTCCATCTTTTCCTTAATAATGTCTACCACCAGCCACACTATAAACTTCCTTCAGTTTCTGCCATGCAAATCATAACCCAGACTTGCTACACATGCTGTGCTTCCCGGCCCTTCACACTGCTCTCCCGGCATGCTCGCCATCAGGATCTCCTTGGACTTCCAGTGGCCTTCCACTCACACTAGGCTAGGCTCGTATAATTTCGGCAGCTTCTTTCATGCTCTCGGCCACCTCCAATCAAGAGGGGCACATCCCCCAGCCTTTCCTGCAGTGTCCAGTAAGAGCTCCACCTATGCCACCTTCGCCAGCGTTTTCTTTAAGCAGGTCTTTGAGTGACTGCCATTTCACATCAAAACATATGTTTGTAATGAAGTGGTTCTGTCTATAGCTTTCGGTGGGATTGGCATATGCCCAAAGCCATTGCTTCCTGAGTAGGTCATTCTTCTCCCCTTTCCTGCGGGAGCCCCATTAGCGCATGCGCGCCAGGCACGCCGGTCTCCGCCTCCAAGTTGGGCTTTGTCACCACACTTGGAACCCTGCCGCCATTTTCTCTCTGTCTGGGTTTTGTGCCATTGTCCATATTTTCCTACCTCTGAGCTATTTATTTATAGGCTCTGTTTTTAAGGGCTTTGTGCAGAATGCCATGCAATTTCACAACACCCATCGAGGGGGGTTATTATCTAAACCATACAGAAGAAAACAGCTTGCCCCAGGTGCAGAAGGCAGGATCCAAACCCAGGCAGCCTGGTCACAGAGTCTGCGCTCCTGGCCACCATGTCACTCTGCCTCTTGGTCTAGATGGCCCTCCACCACATCCTTCTGCTCCTGCTGAAAGTGAATGCGAGCTTCAAGGCCTTGCTCATAAACCGATCACCATCATAACCCCCTCCCGGGCCCACAGAGTTTCCTGCCCCTCCCAGGAATTCCAGAGCACAGAGCGCACATGCCAGGGGCTGGCCTGTGCTGACATGGATGCTCATGGTTTATTCATCTATCCCATCCTGATGCCTGAGCCTGACTAGCCCAGATACCATGATGGATGCTCGGACTGATGGTGACCTGCCGTTAACAGAAGTTGTTAGCAGTTCTAGAACCGCGTGGTCCTGCCAGGTCACCTGCCTGACCCCAGCTGGAGAGTCCCCGGACACATCAATTGGATGCAGTCTGACTGCACCCACCCAATGCAGACCAGATGAGCTAAATGTAGCGGAAACCCACCAAGAGCCAGTGGCAGCCAGGGCGGGTATCGCTGAGAACTGGTTGCAAATACAGCAGCCTGGACGGGCCTGTCAGAAACCACCACCCCAGCCTCACCCTGACTCCCCCAGTGCAGTTTTATGCTTAAAAAACTTCTCTGCCCCATCAGAATGCAAATTCAGTTCCCTTGGTCAACTCCCCAACCTCCCGTGGTTGGCTCCCCACCCCTGAGTCTTTGCTTACCTTGGGAGACTCATCTTTTCTCTGCCCCACCCCAATAAAGCCCCGCTTGCAACGCCTGCTCAGCATCCTCCATTTCTTGAATCCTGGTCTCAGAGCCACACACACACACACACACACACACACACACACACACACACACAGCATTACAATTTATCTCGTTTATCTCACAACCCAATACACTGATGAAGAAACTGAGAGGTAAAGAAGGCGAATGACCTTCTCACAGTCAACCAGTATGAGTGATGGTGCCTGACTCCAGAGTTTGTTCTCCAGAAGACTGAAAAATACCTAGAAATTACCCAACAGAGTGAGTGGTGTCAGGGTAGGAGCTAGGACATGGTGCTGTGAAAGAACAAACAGGCCCACACCTGACATTCCTGTCTCATCCCCACCCCACTCTCCAACTCCTCCAGCTATGACCTCTAGGACGGCTGACCTAGCCTATACACATCTGTTGTATTCCAGCCCCTGGCATAGGACCTCAGCCAAGATCACTTATGAATGTAAGGCAAAGTTATCAAAATCTTGGACTATCTGCCTTAAAATTCTATATTCCTGGGTCTTGGGGAAATGAGGGGATGGACCAAAAAAAAATAGGATAAAGAATAAGAATGGAGTTAGGAGTCCTTAAATTGGGCTCTTCAGAGTCAAAGGCTATGTAACCGAGTAAAATGGTTGATTTTTGACCATGTGTGTCCTTAATTTAATTCCACTGGCCACTAATGAAAGTCCAAGAGCCCCATGGGTGAGCTCGAGTTCACCAGTGAGAAGCCCAAGTGCCCACCCTGACTGTCAAGGTGTGGCCGCAGGGCTCCAGCTTGCCTCTTGAGCAGCCCTAAACCTCACGTTCACACTCAGAGCACACTGATGGTGGCAGCCCCACTCCCATTTATACAGGATTCCGAATTAGGGTCCTAGTTCATGAGGTTTTACTAAATCCTCAAAGTATCACTTTATCTCTTCCACTGAAATTCCCAAGACTCTCATTCTCAGTAGTCCTAAGGCTCTGACACCAAAGGGTGAGCAGAACTGGAGGGATTTGGGGACTTAAGATGATGCTGATGACAGCCATCATTATTACCTATGTGCCAGGCACTGTGTCAGCCTCTGGAAGTACTATTTCTAGCCATTCACACAGCCTTCTGTGTAGCTGAGATTTGCCTCAACTGAAAAAAGGAAATAACTGAGGCTCCAAAAGCAAAATGGGCCTTCACCCGGCAACTAAGTAATGAAGCCAAACTTCAAATCAAGTCCTGTCTGACTCCAAGCTTGGCAAGCTTTTGAAATATGCCAAACTACCTCCCAACGATGACAGTAATGCTTGTAAGTTATTACTCATAATGGAAATTACAGTACCTGAGATCTCTTGACCAGACTGTAAGGGACTGAAAGTTTACAGTGAATCACAAAAATTATTAAGTGTCTGAAGACCTGAAATTACTCCTGGATCTCCACAGACTCACTCCACAGCTTGAGTCCAGAAGACAAGTCAGATTGGAATGTTTCTGGTTACCTGGAAACCACATTCCCTGGGAGAGGGGGGGAGGGGGGATGGTAGGCATGGAACACCTAGGTTCAACTGACAGAATTAGCAGTTGACTGTTTCTCCCAGGGCTGAGAATAGAAACTCATAAGAACACAACACAGTAGGCATAAATAACTGTTAAGTAGAAATCTGAAACTTTGTTAACCATGTCTATAGTGTTTTGATGGGGCCCCAAGAAACGATCTCAGTCCTAGACCAATGTCATAAATTAGTGGACCCAAAAGAATGGTAGTTATGCTAGCATCTCAAAATTCACTTCCTTGTTCAAGAGATCGTTTCTTCCTGGACAATCCCACAGCCAAGGAAGGTAAGCCCTCACTTCCCCACTTTCCCACTGGAATGGGTGCTCACCACCTAACAAGGGCAGCAATTCCACTAGGGAAACAATTCCTGGAGAGTTTTATAGTTCTGAACCTTGTCCAATTTTCTACAAAAGTGACCAAAGAGCTGGTTTTAAAGTGAAAGTCTGGCGTGTAGGCTTTAATGTGGGAGGAGAATGAAGAGATCAGAATAAAAGTAGGAAGAGCAAATCTGAAGAGACCGTTATAAAAGTAGAGAGAGAAAAAATGGTAAGTTAGGATATGGAGTTAATTTATTTAAAAAAATGAAAACAGAGGAAAGAAAAAAGGAAGAAAGGATGAAAGGTGGGAAGAAAGAAGGAAAGAAAGAAAGAAAAAGGAAAAGGAAAAATGTAAGAAATGGGCAGTCCTGTATATACTGCACCCCAATTTGGAAAGATTTGGCATATGCAGACTTCCCCCACTGCAGAGAATTGAAGTCCTAAGAAAGTTTAATAAAAGCTGAAAGTGGTATGGGTTTTTTTTATGAAAAGAAAACCAGAAAGGAATAGGAGCCAGAGAAGAAAGTGATTGAAAAAGGAAGAGGAAGTAGAAAAAAAATTAATTATGAGGAATAAGAAAAAAATACTGCTAATAAAAAAGAGGGTAAAATTATAAATGCAATAACAGAATCAATTAATAACCCCACACGTCTTCCACACCATCAACCAAAAAGAAATGTTCTTTCTTCCTTTAAAAGAAAAAAAAGAAAGGAAAAAAATTGAAAATGTCCCAATTTCTGCTCTTTGAAACTGATTTTTGGCCTGGATCCTTCTGGCACCTTTCAGAGGAATCTGGTCTCTCATGACCTCGGTCCTGTGGCTGGCTGTGGGACTGGCTCAAGGGCTTGGGCATATCTCCTGCCCACGCAGGTCAGGGGCTCTGTGTCCCCACCCTTGGGGTGATGATCCCCATAGCCTCTGCCTGTGGCTTCTCAGCCCTCCAAAGCAAAGGGCCATTCCGAGAAGCTGCAAATATTCTTTTTGCTGGGTGCTAATTGCTCAGCCCCTGTCCACAGGCAGCCTTGCAAAGTTCTAAGCGAAGGGCCTTGCTCAGCTGGTTGTCTCTCCCTGTTAATCTGAGTCACTGCGAATTGTGAGCCTGGCCCCCTCCTCTGGAGCCAAGAAGGCTCCCACGGATTCCAATGGGAAGTGGCTGGGTTGCTCTGCTCCCTTCCCCCAGATCCAAAATGGCTGGACTATTCAGCCCCGGAGATCAACATTCCCCCAAAGTGCCAACCACACTCTTGAGGTCTCCACCCCGCGCCCGTGGAGTCTGCCTGCGGCAGGGCCACTGGCGCTGCTCTCCATGGGGTCCAGTCCACACTGAACTCTTGTGGGCTCTTTCCACTCCAGGCAGACAGCGATTTGGCTGGGTGTGTGCTCTCACCCCTCTGGCAGATGGCAGTTCACCTCAGCATGCTCTCTCTCCGCCTGTCCCTGGAATGCTTGCTCCCTCTCGTCGTGTGCCCTCCTATCCCATGGAGCACTCCCTTACAGGGACCCACGTAGGTCATGCACATGGCCTTCCTCCCATTGATCACTCCAGTCCCACATGCAGATCAAAATCTTAGTATCGGTGCTCCTCAGTTGGGTCTGCAGGACCCACGTGCTGTGTCCTATGCACAGCCTTAAGCACCCCAGCTTCAGCAATGGATTCTATTCGAGTCTGTGACCGATCTCCACTTCAAAAACCTTTTCTGTATCTCAATCCAGACACTCCTCATGCAGACCAGGTTATTATCAGTCCACAGCTCCCCCAATAAGCTTTACCCCCGTGATTTTCTCCGGAGCCAGGCAGAATGGTGACCTTGCTACCTGGGCAGCCATCTTCTTCCCCCTATTTATAGAATTTTTAACTTAATCATCAAACAATTGTTTTGCTTCATTTTGATTGGGTTTAAGTAGGTAATAAATTTATAAAAACAAAAACAAAACTAAGCCTGGGAACCTAGCTGTGTGACTCCCGGCCCCTTTTCTCTACACACAGGGTCAGAAACCCTTCCATCCCCAACAAGTAGGATCTGTGTGATGGATGGTGACATCACCCCATCCTCCAATGTAAGGTGGGGGTTCCAAGGGCAGCTGAGGTGATGTATGTGTCCCTGCCCATCGCATTCCAGGCAAAGCCTTCCATGATCCCAAAAAGCCCCCTAGACTCACCACTTTCTGCCATGCTCGCATGCCTGCGCTGAAGGTTGGCTCCAGAGATATGGGGCACTCACAAACGCCTTCTTGCACAGGTGGCACACAGAGAGAAAGCAGTGGGAAGGGCAGGATGAAGCCACCGAGTCAGCCTGGAATTCTCTCTAGATCAATCTCTCATTATCTGGGGACTCCTGGGCTGCTTTCAGACATAAACATCCATTTTTATGGATAATGTCAACACCCCTCCCCAAACATATATACTGAGCTTTGGACCACTACCAGTATCCTAGACTACCGTGAACAGTGACTAGGTATTTGATGACGCTAAAAAACAGAGTGTTGGTGTTTTATGGTGTGATTACGGTATTGTGTATATGTTTAAAAACTGGGGATCATTGACTGTGTTAGAGATGTAGATTACTAAAATATTTACCAGATAAAATCATACAACCGACATTCTTCAAAAACATTTTGGAGGAGGGAAGTAGGTAGGGAATACATGCAAAATGATTGGCCATGAGCTGATAACTACTGGGTTGGGCAATATGCAGATGAATGTCCCTTTATAGTATTCTCTCTATTGTTGTATATGTTATGAAATTTTCCATAATATAAAGTTTTTAAAAATATACCAATGACCAGACCCCACCCCATAATTGAGAACCACCAGAGCAAGAATATCTAAGAATAGCATCTCTAATTCCACCTCACTTTCCTCAAGTATTTCAGATATTGCC
This sequence comes from Saccopteryx leptura, assembly GCF_036850995.1. Classification (NCBI taxonomy): domain Eukaryota; kingdom Metazoa; phylum Chordata; class Mammalia; order Chiroptera; family Emballonuridae; genus Saccopteryx; species Saccopteryx leptura. Next base: position 81,572 of record NW_027095761.1, on the reverse strand, counting down.
AATCTACCATATCATCTTCTCACCATAAAAACTTCAAAATTCTTCAACACTGCTTTGCAGATTGCCATTACCAGTCAACAGAGCAAGGGGAAAGACTATTTGCAGGTCTTTACCCAAGGGCAAATGTGCCCGAAATGGCCAGTTGTCTACCAATGCCTATTTTCTTTAGTAACAGAAACACTGATTTTTAGCTGGCCCTAAAAGCTGATGAGAGTAAACACTGTATTTCTCATCCTCCCTTGCAACCAGGTGTAGTCAAGGGACTATATCTTGTCCAGTGACATACAAGCAGAAATGGTATACCACAATGTCTGGGAGGTGTCATTAAAGAAAGAAACATGACACTCCTCCCCTTCCTCCCTCCTGCTGAATTTGAATGTGGACTTGAGAGGGAAATTGGGGCAGCTGTCTTGGACTATCAGCTCGCAAAAGTCACATGATAGAGGCAGAGAAACACATAAAGAACTGGAGTCCGTGATGGTTGTGGCATTACATACAAGCCCCTGAATGCGATACTCAAGAACTGTGTTCATAAGAGGGAAAAATAAACTTAGATCTGATTCTACAGTTACAATTTGAGGTTTTCTGTCACACACAGTCAAACTTAAGCCACAACCTATGTGTGGACAGACTTTGCCCACTCTAGAGTTCTAAAATAACACAAAAGAGTTTCTAACTGTCAGAAGGAATATGAGGTGGGTAGGGTAGGGAATATTTCATAAAGCATCTTATTGCAAAGTATGAGTTCTTCCCCTCATCCTACCCTTACTTGCTTCCCTATTACCTACCTCAAGCAGCACCCTCAAAAACCTGGCACCTGAAGTTGGACAGCCACCACTGTGATAAGACTAAAATCCACATTCTTCACAGTTGTTTAAGGCCACCAAGACAGGATCTACTATCCTCTCCTACCACAGCTCTCACCAGTCTCCTGACCAAACCCCACCTCAGGCAATCCAAAACTATTACCTTAAGCACCTTCTCACACTAGCACCTTGGCTGCCTCTGCCCATAACATTCCTTTTACCAAATCATGCTCAACATTCAAGGTTTGTTTAAACACCACCTCAGGAAGACTATTCCTCTCCCCAATCTGCTCCACAGCTCCTCAACCATTCATCTTGACACTTTCTCCACATACAAAGGACATACCCCTTTCTTGATAACAGCACCCCAGCTTTCTTCTGGGGAGTTACCCTTCCCATACTGTTAAGCCATGGGCTTCATTCCACCCCATGGAGTTTAAGTTCAGCTCATGGAACATGTGACTTTGACCAAAGCCAATCAGAGGCCTTGTGTTCCCAGGGTCCTGTGACTGGTTCAGACACAGGAGACAATGAAAATGCTAGCTGGGGTGCTGGAACCAACTTAGGCCCCCTTCATGCCAGCCTTAAATCTTGAAAATGAGAAGTTGCCACTACTGTGGCCCAACTTGCTACAGCAGGGACAGGATCCTTCTCGTGAATGGGAATCCATGCTGAGGAAGAACTGCCAACAGCGATTCAGAGAAACTAGATTCTGGTGCTGTCTTGTTCCTGGATAAAAGTCGCACCTTTGTGCCACTAAAACCCTGAATTTTTCAACTAAATCAAACAATGAATTCATATTGGCTGTAACCCAGGTTATATTGTTGTTTTGTCACTTATTACTGTAAGGGTTCTGGCTCATATCATAATTACCATTATATCACTTGCATCAATTACTGTTCTATTGAAACAATTTCTTCTGTCCCACCTACCCTCAAACTATGAATTTCTTGAAACCTAAAGCAGCATGGCTTATGACTATATCCTCAGTGCCTGGCACCAGGCTTAACCACCATAATAATTTATTATAGGGTAGCTGTTCCCAAACCACAACTCTCCATGAAAATACATGCAAATGTTCAAATGTCACTCTGGCTAATGACCCTGTCACTTTGTTAAATAGTGGAGAACCTTTTCCAGAATGGGCCTGACTCTGCCAATCCCTTGCCGTAACACTGATCACACACACACACACACACACACACACACATTTTTACGTACACCCTTACACAGCACTCTCTACGTGCACATACAAAGCCCTCATGCATGCACTCATACATATATGCTCACACCCTCCACAAATATACACACCCTTTAACATACAAGTCTCATATATTATATATCCATCCTCACTCATTCCTACACATCATAATATATCTTTATATGCACACTTCTACATACTTACAAGCATACATTATATACCACACATTTCACACATATACCATACACAAATGGACCTTTCAAACATTCACATACACACATTAGACACTCATATTTATACCTTTCACAAGCATACACATGCCTTCCATACACCCAAACATGCACTAGACACAGCTTCTCCAACAATACACACTCTATGCACATGTATCCTTCATACATACACCTGCCACACCTGTATGATGCACACATGTGCACACATACACAGTAAATAGGACCTGATCAGACACTCAGGCCCTCTGGTCATTCAGCAGCATCTCTAAAATCTGCTCCTAACTAATAACTATGGCTCTCAGCAGCCTCAGGCCCAGGAGATGGTGTTGCCTAGGTAGCTGGTGGCTGGGCACCCAAGCCTCCCACTCTCCTTGCCCTGTTGATATCCTCACCATGTAGTAGCTCCGGCCACTCTGGAGCAGCTGCTGCAAGGCAATGATCTTCTTGTGACGCCGGTGGCTTTCCTCCTGCACGCCCTTAAGCTTTTCAGCCTCTGGCAGCCCAGCTCCTGCTGAGCATGTTCCTGCTGGCTCAGGCTGACTTGCAGGTGTGCCTCCAGCTGGGAAACTCTGGTAGTCAGGCAGTCCTGGCAGTGCATCAGGTACTCAATGCTGAGCTGTGCCAGGCGCAACACATTGAGCAGTGCCTGGTCCAAAAACTGCCCACAGTGGCCGCACACGTCCTGTTCAAGGTGCAGAAGGTGATGTCAGTGAGGTTCTCCTGCAGGGTGACCACATCCATCTCCTGTATTATGCGGTCCACATCCAGGAAACTCATGCGCCTCCAGTCCATGCTCTTATTGCGAGGCTGAAACGTGAAGGGAGGGACTGTGTAGACCCCAAAGGTGGGGTGACAGAAGACCTGACTAGTGGTAGCAGGAAACTGCATGGTCAAGGAAGCCTTGGGCTGACCACCTACCCCAAGGATGCCACCAAGGCTACCACAGCCAGCAGAGGAGATGAGGTAGGGCCTGAAAAATGAGAAGAGAACCCAAGTTAGGCAAGGTTTTGGGCTGCATGTACTTGACACCTGGCCATTGAGAGCCTAAGTGAGGTGAGGCAAGGGATCTGAACAACAGCTGAGGTGTGTGGGTTGTATAGTCACTCAGCTGTGGAGTCTGTTCCTCAGCCTTGGGCAAGTCAGTTCACAGCTTTAATCCTTCTAGATATATTGGGACCTACGGGGCTCATTTTGCAGGTTAGGAATGAGGCAAGTGAATCATCCAGCACAGTGCCTGGCACATAGTAGTTCCTCACTGAATTCCTCATATCCAAGTCAATGCCAGAGGACTTTGCTGGGGAAAACTGTCAATTGTGTAAGTTGATCCTTTGCAACCCTACACTAACCTCAAGATAAAGTCCTACAACTTGCTGTGGGTGGCAGAATAACCTAATGTCTGCTACACTCCCTGCCCCTTCTCCTCTAATTATAAGCTCATAGTGGGCAGGGCTAGGCTACATTTCCCAGTTTCCATGGCTGTAAGATGTGATCATATGACTATGTTCTCTCTAGAAGGGTGTAAATAAAATGATGTCCACCACTGCTGGGGTGTGGAAGGAGGTAGGGCCATGTCTCCACACCCATACTGCTCAATCTGAGATGATTTTTTCCCTCAAACTTAATGCTTTAGTGGAAAGGAACTCTGTTTTTTGTCAAACACTCAGACTCTAATCTCCACTTTCTTGGTATACACAGAAATTGTTCTCTCTCTTTGAAAAATAATTTGGCAAGAGCAATAGGAATTGTAATGCAACAAAGTATGATAGAGGACACAAACGTTATCTCTATACAATGAAATATTGTGCATCTCTTGATGAAGAATAAAGCAGCTTTACATGTATTGGTAGAGAATGACAGAAGTGCATGTGTGTGTGTGTGTGTGTGTAGAAAAATATTTGAATAAATTTAGATATAGATATCACAATAGTGGCTGTCTATGTGGAAAGAGATAACTGGGAATGTGAAATGAAGATAAATAATGTAAGAGATGGATCATGGATAGATTAGAGATGGGTAAATAGATAAGCAGATACATAGATAGACCTTACCCAGATCAATATATATATATATATGATTCATATTTGACATTCATGTATCATTAAAATATATGAGTTTATGGTGTACTATGTATTATTTCATAAGCACAGACTATTTCTAGAAAAATGAACAAATCATTACCTCTGGGCATGTGAATGGAAATTAGGGGACCTTTATTTTCTACTTTCTATCTCTCCATTACTATTTAAAGTTCTGGGAATCATCATTTATTACTTTCAAAATTTTTAAGGAAAAGATATAATTTCTTTCCATGAAGAACTCAGGATCTGGGAAAGAAGAAGTACATATGATTATACTTAAATTCTTTCTAGATCTATGATTCAGTCTGCTAAGTGCACAGAAAGAGAAGAAAAAGGTACTGACACCATAAAGGAGAAAGGCCTTAAAGAAATGTAGTAGTGAATTTGAAAAGAAGGGGAGGCTTCAGGAAAGGTCCTGACCTCCATATGCCTCTGTATGCATTTGGGAAAGAGGATGATAGGCCTGCCTTACCTACTTCCAGGTGCTATGGGAGCTGAGAACAGGCAAAGGGAATGCACTCGGTACTAATACCAGCTGCAGAACAAGGAGTGCCAGCCTCTGTGCCAGATACCAACTCTAAATACAAACCTACAAACAGCTATTATTATTTTCACTTTACAGACAAGGAAATTGATTTCTGGAGAGTTTAAGTGGTTTGCTCCAGGTAGCAAAACCAGAATTGAGGTAATTTGGAGGTATATCTGTCTCCAAAGCTTGTAGACTTTGAAATAACCAAATGATTCTTGTAACCTTTTGTCCTAAAAAGTGGCTTTTGATCAAATCATCATTCCCCATCCCTCAATGTCATTCATTCATGCACTCACTCCCCTTGCATTTGCAGCATGCCTTCCTGGGCCAGTCTCGGTGCCAGGCTATTGAGGTGTATTAACCACACACCTGCCCCTCATCCAGGAGCCAGTGGGCCTCCTTGTTGTCCCAGTACTGACTCCAAACCCTAAGCCTGGTCTGGAAGATGGCCCACAAGATGCCACTCACCCACCTTTTCCATTTTGGCTCCCATGTTTTCCCTTCTCAGATGCTCTTCCCCAATGCAAATTTGAAAAGCAAAACCCTTTAGCCACAAGCACTCTACCATAACCATGAGAAGACCAGCACATTTCTACTTAACATGTCATATTATTTGAAAAGAAGGCAAGAAAAAAAAGGAAAGAAAACAAAACAGAACAGCAAGCAGGTGAGATGATACCATGTTCAGCTCCAAGTTATAACCATGTCACCAGAATCTCAGAAACAACGGTCACAACAAGCTGTGCCTTGGAGCAACAGCAGATTACTCCAGGCCCAGGGTAACAAAACTCCTGCTTTCTGACTGGGAAAGTTACCTAAAAATTCACTGTTCAACTATTTGTTTTATCCTCCAATATTTGTTCCCAGTTCTCTCTCTAATAAAAAGGCCAAGAATGCTCCATCATTAAGTCTCTCAGCTCTCCTCCCACTTCATTGAATGCTCCTTCCAGCCTCTTTCTTAAACAGTTACTATCTTTTCACCTCTCCTCAAGGCAGAGTGTTCTAATGTCCCTAGGATACTCTGCTATTGCACCCAAACCCAACTCTCCCTGCACTGTCTGGGGGATAAGCTTACACCTACCCACAGCTTCAGCTACCATAGGCCTGCTGTAAGTACTCAGACACTCCAATCTCTTTCTTGCTGACCAACCTGTCCCCTGGGACCATTAAAACAAACCGATACTGATTATACCAAAAACTGCAAATCCAAATTCTACCAGGCCCTGGAAGATAGCATTAAATGCAGAAAACTTGTCAGGTTATGAGAGAAACCACAGTACAAACTTGATGATAAATGGCAACTGATTCTCCATCTTCATGTCTAAGATACAGTCAGGCAGCAGTTTTCCAAGTGTGGTCCCTGGACCAGCAACACCAGATTCAGCTGGGACCTGGTGAGAAATACAAATCTCCAGATTTACTAATTCAGAACCATTGCAGTAGAGAGTCTTAGGAAAGGGAGTGCTAGAGATTGTGGCAAAACAGGGGGACAGAGCATTTAAAATGGGCATTTGCCACTGAGTGTCAGCCACATGGGAATGGATTTTTGTGTGTTCCTCATAGGACAATTCCAAATTCCTTCAGGAGACATTCAGAGACCTCTCTGAACTATTTCCAGATTACCTTTCTAGATGGACCTCTAACTGACCATATTGCTTTCTCTCTACACTTTTTCTCTTTCAGGAATGGGTATTTATTATCAAAGTCATATTCAACGTCAAAAATATGCCACAACTACAAAGAAAACTGCTTACCCTGCAATCTCAACGTAAACAAATGGAACCCCAGTCATTGAAAAGGTAACTCAAATTACCCCAACAACCAATTGAATTTTTAAAATATCTTTATACATCCAGCCAACAAATGAAAAATGGTTACCAAGAAGAGATACAAATTCTGAGGTCTGATATTGATGTTTTTAAAAAGGCAACTGGTTCAGCATTTCTATTGATTTGACCATCAGTCTCTTGGCCACTGAGTTTCGTCCCATTCATTATCCAACAGGCTTGCTCAGCCACCTCTGTGGACTTAAACTTGACCACATGGCACTCCTTCGACTTCCCATTCTCCATCTTGATTTCAGCATTCACAACATGGCCACATTCATTCAGTATGTCCTTTAGTATCTTCCATGCATATTAAACAGCTTTCTCACAAATGTTCATTCCTGGCCACCCCAGGAATATGACTTACAGCTCCACCAAACGAACCTGTGAAGCTTTCTCCAAAGTTGCCACACACCATCTCAATGGCACCATCAAAGCTGGCACTACCACCACCACCCATAGCCAGGCCCATGCAGTCAGTGCCAGCATTCAGGGTCGGACCCATGTTGGGACCCATGCACTCCAGGCTGTTGGCTCCCATGTGTTCCAGTCCCCTACACTCCAGGTTGTTGACACCCACATGCTCCAGGCAGGTGGCCAGGGCCCATGTGCTTTATGCTCAGGCCCATGCACTCAATGGTCTCTCCTCTCTTCAGTGCATTACTTAGGATTTCGTTTGCTCTGCCCATGTTCATCCCAGATCCAAAGTGACCCATGTGTTCCATACCAAGAGTCCCTCTATGCCTCCCACTTTATTCATCTAAATCCTATGCTTTCTATTCCCATTCTTAAGGGTCCTGTGTTTCCTATGCCAATGACTTTATTCCGTTATGGGCATCCGCAGGCTGTCCTCCTGGTTTTAACACCACGCCAATAACAGGAAGTCCTGGAAGTAGTTGTGAATGTGCAGGAGGGAAAGAAATCTCCCCTTGGTGAGGCACTCTTTCCTACTCCTGTGCATTGGCTATCAAATGGTCATTAAACAGACATGCAGCTTGCGCAGCTTCGATGAACTGTTCAAAAGTCACAGTGCCTATTCATGACTGTTTCCATCTTTATCCTTAATAATGTCTACCACCAGCCACACTATAAACTTCCTTCAGTTTCTGCCATGCAAATCATAACCCAGACTTGCTACACATGCTGTGCTTCCCGGCCCTTCACACTGCTCTCCCGGCATGCTCGCCATCAGGATCTCCTTGGACTTCCAGTGGCCTTCCACTCACACTAGGCTAGGCTCGTTTTTAATTTCGGCAGCTTCTTTCATGCTCTCGGCCACCTCCAATCAAGAGGGGCACATCCCCCAGCCTTTCCTGCAGTGTCCAGTAAGAGCTCCACCTATGCCACCATCGCCAGCGTTTTCTTTAAGCAGGTCTTTGAGTGACTGCCATTTCACATCAAAACATATGTTTGTAATGAAGTGGTTCTGTCTATAGCTTTCGGTGGGATTGGCATATGGCCCAAAGCATTGCTTCCTGAGTAGGTCATTCTTCTCCCCTTTCCTGCGGGAGCCCCATTAGCGCATGCACGCCAGGCACGCCGGTCTCTCGCCTCCAAGTTGGGCTTTGTCACCACACTTGGAACCCTGCCCGCCATTTTCTCTCTGTCTGGGTTTTGTGCCATTGTCCATATTTTCCTACCTCTGAGCTATTTATTTATAGGCTCTGTTTTTAAGGGCTTTGTGCAGAATGCCATGCAATTTCACAACACCCATCGATGGGGGTGTTATTATCTAAACCATACAGAAGAAAACAGCTTGCCCCAGGTGCAGAAGGCAGGATCCAAACCCAGGCAGCCTGGTCACAGAGTCTGCGCTCCTGGCCACCATGTCACTCTGCCTCTTGGTCTAGATGGCCCTCCACCACATCCTTCTGCTCCTGCTGAAAGTGAATGCGAGCTTCAAGGCCTTGCTCATACCGATCACCATCATTAACCCCCTCCCGGGCCCACAGTTTCCTGCCCCTCCCAGGAATTCCAGAGCACAGAGCGCACATGCCAGGGGCTGGCCTGTGCTGACATGGATGCTCATGGTTTATTCATCTATCCCATCCTGATGCCTGAGCCTGACTAGGCGCCAGATACCATGATGGATGCTCGGGACTGATGGTGACCTGCCGTTAACAGAAGTTGTTAGCAGTTCTAGAACCGCGTGGTCCTGCCAGGTCACCTGCCTGACCCCCAGCTGGAGAGTCCCCGGACACATCAACTGGATGCAGTCTGACTGCACCCACCCAATGCAGACCAGATGAGCTAAATGTAGCAGGAAACCCACCAAGAGCCAGTGGCAGCCAGGGCGGGTATCGCTGAGAACTGGTTGCAAATACAGCAGCCTGGACGGGCCTGTCAGAAACCACCACCCCAGCCTCACCCTGACTTCCCCCAGTGCAGTTTTATGCTTAAAAAAACTTCTCTGCCCCATCAGAATGCAAATTCAGTTCCCTTGGTCAACTCCCCAACCTCCCGTGGTTGGCTCCCCACCCCTGAGTCTTTGCTTACCTTGGGAGACTCATTCTTTCTCTGCCCCACCCCAATAAAGCCCCGCTTGCAACGCCTGCTCAGCATCCTCCATTTCTTGAATCCTGGTCTCAGAGCCACACACACACACACACACACACACACACACACACACAGCATTACAAGTTTATCTCGTTTATCTCACAACCCAATACACTGATGAAGAAACTGAGAGGTAAAGAAGGCGAATGACCGTCTCACAGTCAACCAGTAGTGAGTGATGGTACCTGACTCCAGAGTTTGTTCTCCAGGAAGACTGAAAAATACCTAGAAATTACCCAACAGAGTGAGTGGTGTCAGGGTAGGAGCTAGGACAGGGTGCTGTGAAAGAACAAACAAGGCCCACACCTGACATTCCTGTCTCATCCCCACCCCACCTCCAACTCCTCCAGCTATGACCTCTAGGACGGCTGAGACCTTAGCCTATACACATCTGTTGTATTCCAGCCCCTGGCATAGGACCTGCAGCCAAGATCACTATGAATGTAAGGCAAAGTTATCAAAATCTTGGACTATCTGCCTTAAAATTCTATATTCCTGGGGTCTTGGGGAAATGAGGGTATGGACCAAAAAGAAAATTAGGATAAAGAATAAGAATGGAGTTAGGAGTCCTTAAATTGGGCTCTTCAGAGTCAAAGGCTATGTACACCGAGTAAAATGGTTGATTTTTGACCATGTGTGTCCTTAATTTAATTCCACTGGCCACTAATGAAAGTCCAAGAGCCCCATGGGTGAGCTCGAGTTCACCAGTGAGAAGCCCAAGTGCCCACCCTGACTGTCAAGGTGTGGCCGCAGGGCTCCAGCTTGCCTCTTGAGCAGCCCTAAATCCCTCACGTTCACACTCAGAGCACACTGATGGTGGCAGCCCCACTCCCATTTATACAGGATTCCGAATTAGGGGTCCTAGTTCATGAGGTTTTACTAAATCCTCAAAGTATCACTTTTCTCTTCCACTGAAATTCCAAGACTCTCATTCTCAGTAGTCCTAAGGCTCTGACACCAAAGGGTGAGCAGAACTGGAGGGATTTGGGACTTAAGATGATGCTGATGACAGCCATCATTTATTACCTATGTGCCAGGCACTGTGTCAGCCTCTGGAAGTACTATTTCTAGCCATCACACAGCCTTCTGTGTAGCTGAGATTTGCCTCAACTGAAAAATGAAAAAACTGAGGCTCCAAAAGCAAAATGGCCTTCACCCGGCTACTAAGTAATGAAGCCAAACTTCAAATCAAGTCCTGTCTGACTCCAAGCTTGGCAAGCTTTTGAAATATGCCAAACTACCTCCCAACGATGACAGTAATGCTATGTAAGTTATTACTCATAATGGAAATTACAGTACCTGAGATCTCTTGACCAGACTGTAAGGACTGAAAGTTTACAGTGAATCACAAAATATTAAGTGCTGAAGACCTGAAATTCTCCCTGGATCTCCACAGACTCAACTCCACAGCTTGAGTCCAGAAGACAAGTCAGATTGGAATGTTTCTGGTTACCTGGAAACCACATTCCCTGGGAGAGGGGGGAGGGGGGAGTGGTAGGCATGGAACACCTAGGTTCAACTGACAGAATTAGCAGTTGACTGTTTCTCCCAGGGCTGAGAATAGAAACTCATAAGAACACAGGCATAAATAACTGTTATTAGAAATCTGAAACTTTGTTAACCATGTCTATGTGTTTTGATGGGGCCCCAAGAAACATCTCAGTCCTAGACCAATGTCATAAATTAGTGGGACCCAAAAGAATGGTAGTTATGCTAGCATCTCAAAATTCACTTCCTTGTTCAAGAGATCGTTTCTTCCTGGGACAATCCCACAGCCAAGGAAGGAAGCCCTCACTTCCCACTTTCCCACTGATGGGTGCTCACCACCTAACAAGGCAGCAATTCCACTAGGAAACAATTCCTGGAGAGTTTATAGTTCTGAACCTTGCCAATTTCTACAAAAGTGACCAAAGAGCTGGTTTTTAAGTGAAAGTCTGGCGTGTAAGCTTTAATGTGGGAGGAGAATGAAGAGATCAGAATAAAAGTAGGAAGAGCAAATCTGGGGAGACCGTTATAAAATTGGAGAGAGAGAAAATGGTAAGTTACGATATGGAGTTACTTTATTTAAAAAAATTGAAAACAGAGGAAAGAAAAAAGAAAAAAGGATGAAAGGTGGGAAGAAAGAAGGAAAGAAAGAAAGAAAAAGGAAAAGGAAAAATGTAAGAAATGGGCAGTCCTGAATATACTGCACCCCAATTTGGAAAGATTTGGCATAAGCAGACTTCCCCCACTGCAGAGAATTGAAGTCCTTAGAATGTTTAATAAAAGCTGAAAGTGGTATGGGTTTTTTTTATGAAAAGAAAACCAGAAAGGAATAGGAGCCAGAGAAGAAAGTGATTGAAAAAGGAAGAGGAAGTAGAAAAAAAATTAATTATGAGGAATAAGAAAAAAATACTGCTAATAAAAAAGAGGGTAAAATTATAAATGCATAACAGAATCAATTAATAACCCCCACGTCTTCCACACCATCAACCAAAAAGAAATGTTCTTTCTTCCTTTAAAAGAAAAAAAAGAAAGGAAAAAAATTGAAAATGTCCCAATTTCTGCTCTTTGAAACTGGTTTTTGGCTTCCGATCCTTCTGGCCCCTTTCCAGAGGAGACTGGACTCTCACGACCACGGTCTGTGGCTGGCTGTGGGACTGGCTCAAGGGGCTTTGGGGCATATCTCCTGCCCACGCAAATCAGGGGCTCTGTGTCCCCACCCTTGGGGTGATGATCCCTTAGCCCCTGCCTGCGGCTTTGCAGCCCTCCAAGCAAAGGGCCAATCCGAGAAGCTGTGAATATCTTTTTGCTGGGTGCTGATTGCTCAGCCCCTGTCCACAGGCAGCCTTGCAAAGTTCTAAGCAAAGGGCCTTGCGCAGCTGGTTGTCTCTCCCTGTTAATCTGAGTCACTGCGAATTGCGAGCCTGGCCCCCTCCTCTGGAGCCAAGAAGGCTCCCACTGGCTCCAATGGGAAGTGGCTTAATCACTTTGCTCCCTTCCCCCAGATCCAAAATGGCTGGACTATTCAGCCCCGGAGATCAGCATTCCCCCAAAGTGCCTACCACACTCTTGAGGTCTCCACCCCGCGCCCGTCCGGAGTCTGCCGGCAGGGCCACTGGCGCTGCTCTCCATGGGGTCCAGTCCACACTGAACTCTTGTGGGCTCTTTCCACTCCGGGCAGACAGCGATTTGGCTGGGTGTGTGCTCTCCACCCCTCTGGCAGATGGCAGTTTACCTCAGCATGCTCTCTCTTCGCCTGTCCCTGGAATGCTTGCTCCCTCTCGTCATGTGCCCTCCTATCCCATGGAGCACTCCCTTACAGGGACCCACGTAGGTCATGCACATGGCCTTCCTCCCATTGATCACTCCAGTCCCACATGCAGATCAAAATCTTAGTATCGGTGCTCCTCAGTTGGGTCTGCAGGACCCACGTGCTGTGTCCTATGCACAGCCTTCAGCACTCCAGCTTCAGCAATGATTCTATTCGAGTCTGTGACCAATCTCCACTTCAAAAACCTTTTCTGTATCTCGATCCAGACACTCCTCACCCAGACCAGGTTATTATCAGTCCACAGCTCCCCCAATAAGCTCGACCCCCGTGATTTTCTGCGGAGCCAGGCAGAATGGCGACTTGCTACCTGGCAGCCATCTTCTTCCCCCTATTTTATAGAATTTTTAACTTAATCATCAAACAATTGTTTTGCTTCATTTTGATTGGGTTTAAGTAGGTAATAAATTTATAAAAACAAAAACAAAACTAAGCCTGGAACCTAGCTGTGTGACTCCCGGCCCCTTTTCTCTACACACAGGGTCAGAAACCCTTCCATCCCCAACAAGTAGGATCTGTGTGATGGATGGTGACATCACCCCATCCTCCAATGTATGGTGGGGTTCCAAGGGCAGCTGAGGTGATGTATGTGTCCCTGCCCATCGCATTCCAGGCAAAGCCCTTCCATGATCCCAAAATGCCCCCTAGACTCACCACTTTCTGCCATGCTCGCATGCCTGCGCTGAAGGTGGCTCCAGAGATATGGGGCACTCACAAACGCCTTCTTGCACAGGTGGCACTACAGAGAGAAAGCAGTGGGAAGGGCAGGATGAAGCCACCTGAGTCAGCCTGGAATTCTCTCTAGATCAATCTCTCATTATCTGGGGACTCCTGGGCTGCTTCAGACATAAACATCCATTTTTATGATAATGTCAACACCCCTCCCCCAAACATATATACTGAGCTTTGGACCACTACCAGTATCCTAGACTACCGTGAACAGTGACTAGGTATTTGATGACGCTAAAAAAATTGTTGGTGTTTTATGGTGTGATTACGGTATTGTGTATATGTTTAAAACTGGGGATCATTGACTGTTAGAGATGTAGATACTAAAATATTTACAGATAAAATCATACAACCGACATTCTTCAAAAACATTTTGGAGGAGGGAAGTAGGTAGGGGAATACATGCAAAATGATTGGCCATGAGCTGATAACTACTGGGTTGGGCAATATGCAGATGAATGTCCTTTATAGTATTCTCTCTATTGTTGTATAGGTTTGAAATTTTCCATAATATAAAGTTTTTAAAAATATACCAATGTCCAGACCCCACCCCATAACTGAGAACCACCAGAGCAAGAATATCTAAGAATAGCATCTCTAATTCCACCTCACTTTCCTCAAGTATTTCAGATATTGCCAATCTACCATATCATCTTCTCACCATAAAACTTCAAAATTCTTCCAACACTGCTTTGCAGATTGCCATTACCAGTCAACAGAGCAAGGGGAAAGACTATTTGCAGTCTTTACCCAAGGGCAAATGTGCCCGAAATGGCCAGTTGTCTACCAATGCCTATTTTCTTTAGTAACAGAAACACTGATTTTTAGCTGGCCCTAAAGCTGATGAGAGTAAACACTGTATTTCTCATCCTCCCTTGCAACCAGGTGTAGTCAAGGGACTATATCTTGTCCAGTGACATACAAGCAGAAATGGTATACACAATGTCTGGGAGGTGTCATTAAAGAAAGAAACATGACACTCCTCCCCTTCCTCCCTCCTGCTGAATTGAATGTGGACTTGAGAGGGGGGATTGGGGCAGCTGTCTTGGACTATCAGGCAAAAGTCACATGATGAGGCAGAGAAACACATAAAGAACTGGAGTCCGTGATGGTTGTGGCATTACATACAAGCCCCTGAATGCGTACCTCAAGACTGTGTTCATAAGAGGGAAAAATAAACTTAGATCTGATTCTACAATTACAATTTGAGGTTTTCTGTCACACACAGTCAAACTTAAGCCACAACCTATGTGTGGACAGACTTTGCCCACTCTAGAGTTCTAAAATAACACAAAAGAGTTTCTAACTGTCAGAAGGAATATGAGGTGGGTAGGGTAGGGAATATTTCATAAAGCATCTTATTGCAAAGTATGAGTTCTTCCCCTCATCCTACCCTTACTTGCTTCCCTATTCCTACCTCAAGCAGCACCCTCAAAAACCAGGCACCTGAAGTTGGACAGCCACCACTGTGATAAGACTAAAATCCACATTCTTCCACAGTGTTTAAGGCCACCAAGACCAGGATCTACTATCCTCTCCTACCACAGCTCTCACCAGTCTCCTGACCAAACCCCACCTCAGGCAATCCAAAACTATTACCTTAAGCACCTTCTCACACTAGCACCTTGGCTGCCTCTGCCCATAACATTCCTTTACCAAATCATGCTCAACATTCAAGGTTTGTTTAAACACCACCTCAGGAAGACTATTCCTCTCCCCAATCTGCTCCACAGCTCCTCAACCATTCATCTTGACACTTTCTCCACATACAAAGGACATACCCCTTTCTTTGATAACAGCACCCCAGCTTTCTTCTGGGGAGTTACCCTTCCCATACTGTTAAGCCATGGGCTTCATTCCACCCCATGGAGTTTAAGTTCAGCTCCATGGAACATGTGACTTTGACCAAAGCCAATCAGAGCCTTGTGTTCCCAGGGTCCTGTGACTGGTTCAGACACAGGAGACAATGAAATGCTAGCTGGGGTGCTGGAACCAACTTAGGCCCCCTTCATGCCAGCCTTAAATCTTGAAAATGAGAAGTTGCCACTACTGTGGCCCAACTTGCTACAGCAGGGACAGGATCCTTCTCAGAATGGAATCCATGCTGAGGAAGAACTGCCAACAGCGATTCAGAGAAACTAGATTCTGGTGCTGTCTTGTTCCTGGATAAAAGTCGCACCTTTGTGCCACTAAAACCCTGAATTTTTCAACTAAATCAAACAATGAATTCATTATTGGCTTAACCCAGGTTATATTGTTGTTTTGTCACTTATTACTGTAAGGGTTCTGGCTCATATCATAATTACCATTATATCACTTGCATCAATTACTGTTCTATTGAAACAATTTCTTCTGTCCCACCTACCCTCAAACTATGAATTTCTTGAAAACCTAAAGCAGCATGGCTTATGACTATATCCTCAGTGCCTGGCACCAGGCTTAACCACCATAATAATTTATTATAGGGTAGCTGTTCCCAAACCACACTCTCCATGAAAATACATGCAAATGTTCAAATGTCACTCTGGCTAATGACCTGTCACTTTGTTAAATAGTGGAGAACCTTTTCCAGAATGGGCCTGACTCTGCCAATCCCTTGCCGTACACTGATCACACACACACACACACACACACACACATTTTTACGTACACCCTTACACAGCACTCTCTACGTGCACATACAAAGCCCTCATGCATGCACTCATACATATATGCTCACACCCTCCACAAATATACACACCCTTTAACATACAAGTCTCATATATATATATATCCATCCTCACTCATTCCTACACATCATAATATATCTTTATATGCACACTTCTACATACTTACAAGCATACATTATATACCACACATTTCACACATATACCATACACAAATGGACCTTTCAAACATTCACATACACACATTAGACACTCATATTTATACCTTTCACAAGCATACACATGCCTTCCATACACCCAAACATGCACTAGACACAGCTTCTCCAACAATACACACTCTATGCACATGTATCCTTCATACATACACCTGCCACACCTGTATGATGCACACATGTGCACACATACACAGTAAATAGGACCTGATCAGACACTCAGGCCCTCTGGTCATCAGCAGCATCTCTAAAATCTGCTCCTAACTAATAACTATGGCTCTCAGCAGCCTCAGGCCCAGGAGATGGTGTTGCCTAGGTAGCCTGGTGGCTGGGCACCCAAGCCTCCCACTCTCCTTGCCCTGTTGATATTCCTCACCATGTAGTAGCTCCGGCCACTCTGGAGCAGCTGCTGCAAGGCAATGATCTTCTTGTGACGCCGGTGGCTTTCCTCCTGCACGCCCTTAAGCTTTTCAGCCTCTGGCAGCCCAGCTCCTGCTGAGCATGTTCCTGCTGGCTCAGGCTGACTTGCAGGTGTGCCTCCAGCTGGGAAACTCTGGTAGTCAGGCAGTCCTGGCAGTGCATCAGGTACTCAATGCTGAGCTGTGCCAGGCGCAACACATTGAGCAGTGCCTGGTCCAAAAACTGCCCACAGTGGCCGCACACGTCCTGTTCAAAGGTGCAGAAGGTGATGTCAGTGAGGTTCTCCTGCAGGGTGACCACATCCATCTCCTGTATTATGCGGTCCACATCCAGGAAACTCATGCGCCTCCAGTCCATGCTCTTATTGCGAGGCTGAAACGTGAAGGGAGGGACTGTGTAGACCCCAAAGGTGGGGTGACAGAAGACCTGACTAGTGGTAGCAGGAAACTGCATGGTCAAGGAAGCCTTGGGCTGACCACCTACCCCAAGGATGCCACCAAGGCTACCACAGCCAGCAGAGGAGATGAGGTAGGGCCTGAAAAATGAGAAGAGAACCCAAGTTAGGCAAGGTTTTGGGCTGCATGTACTTGACACCTGGCCATTGAGAGCCTAAGTGAGGTGAGGCAAGGGATCTGAACAACAGCTGAGGTGTGTGGGTTGTATAGTCACTCAGCTGTGGAGTCTGTTCCTCAGCCTTGGGCAAGTCAGTTCACAGCTTTAATCCTTCTAGATATATTGGGACCTACGGGGCTCATTTTGCAGGTTAGGAATGAGGCAAGTGAATCATCCAGCACAGTGCCTGGCACATAGTAGTTCCTCACTGAATTCCTCATATCCAAGTCAATGCCAGAGGACTTTGCTGGGGAAAACTGTCAATTGTGTAAGTTGATCCTTTGCAACCCTACACTAACCTCAAGATAAAGTCCTACAACTTGCTGTGGGTGGCAGAATAACCTAATGTCTGCTACACTCCCTGCCCCTTCTCCTCTAATTATAAGCTCATAGTGGGCAGGGCTAGGCTACATTTCCCAGTTTCCATGGCTGTAAGATGTGATCATATGACTATGTTCTCTCTAGAAGGGTGTAAATAAAATGATGTCCACCACTGCTGGGGTGTGGAAGGAGGTAGGGCCATGTCTCCACACCCATACTGCTCAATCTGAGATGATTTTTTTCCCTCAAACTTAATGCTTTAGTGAAAGGAACTCTGTTTTTTGTCAAACACTCAGACTCTAATCTCCACTTTCTTGGTATACACAGAAATTGTTCTCTCTCTTTGAAAAATAATTTGGCAAGAGCAATAGGAATTGTAATGCAACAAAGTATGATAGAGGACACAAACGTTATCTCTATACAATGAAATATTGTGCATCTCTTGATGAAGAATAAAGCAGCTTTACATGTATTGGTAGAGAATGACAGAAGTGCATGTGTGTGTGGTGTGTGTGTGTGTAGAAAAATATTTGAATAAATTTAGATATAGATATCACAATAGTGGCTGTCTATGTGGAAAGAGATAACTGGGAATGTGAAATGAAGATAAATAATGTAAGAGATGGATCATGGATAGATTAGAGATGGGTAAATAGATAAGCAGATACATAGATAGACCTTACCCAGATCAATATATATATATATATATGATTCATATTTGACATTCATGTATCATTAAAATATATGAGTTTATGGTGTACTATGTATTATTTCATAAGCACAGACTATTTCTAGAAAAATGAACAAATCATTACCTCTGGGCATGTGAATGGAAATTAGGGGACCTTTATTTTCTACTTTCTATCTCTCCATACTATTTAAAGTTCTGGGAATCATCATTTATTACTTTCAAAATTTTTAAGGAAAAGATATAATTTCTTTCCATGAAGAACTCAGGATCTGGGAAAGAAGAAGTACATATGATTATACTTAAATTCTTTCTAGATCCTATGATTCAGTCTGCTAAGTGCAACAGAAAGAGAAGAAAAAGGTACTGACACCATAAAGGAGAAAGGCCTTAAAGAAATGTAGTAGTGAATTTGAAAAGAAGGGGAGGCTTCCAGGAAAGGTCCTGACCTCCATATGCCTCTGTATGCATTTGGGAAAGAGGATGATAGGCCTGCCTTACCTACTTCCAGGTGCTATGGGAGCTGAGAACAGGCAAAGGGAATGCACTCGGTACTAATACCAGCTGCAGAACAAGGAGTGCCAGCCTCTGTGCCAGATACCAACTCTAAATACAAACCTACAAACAGCTATTATTATTTTCACTTTACAGACAAGGAAATTGATTTCTGGAGAGTTTAAGTGGTTTGCTCCAGGTAGCAAAACCAGAATTGAGGTAATTTGGAGGTATATCTGTCTCCAAAGCTTGTAGACTTTGAAATAACCAAATGATTCTTGTAACCTTTTGTCCTAAAAAGTGGCTTTGATCAAATCATCATTCCCCATCCCTCAATGTCATTCATTCATGCACTCACTCCCCTTGCATTTGCAGCATGCCTTCCTGGGCCAGTCTCGGTGCCAGGCTATTGAGGTGTATTAACCACACACCTGCCCCTCATCCAGGAGCCAGTGTGCCTCCTTGTTGTCCCAGTACTGACTCCAAACCCTAAGCCTGGTCTGGAAGATGGCCCACAAGATGCCACTCACCCACCTTTTCCATTTTGGCTCCCATGTTTTCCCTTCTCAGATGCTCTTCCCCAATGCAAATTTGAAAAGCAAAACCCTTTAGCCACAAGCACTCTACCATAACCATGAGAAGACCAGCACATTTCTACTTAACATGTCATATTATTTGAAAAGAAGGCAAGAAAAAAAAGGAAAGAAAACAAAACAGAACAGCAAGCAGGTGAGATGATACCATGTTCAGCTCCAAGTTATAACCATGTCACCAGAATCTCAGAAACAACGGTCACAACAAGCTGTGCCTTGGAGCAACAGCAGATTACTCCAGGCCCAGGGTAACAAAACTCCTGCTTTCTGACTGGGAAAGTTACCTAAAAATTCACTGTTCAACTATTTGTTTTATCCTCCAATATTTGTTCCCAGTTCTCTCTCTAATAAAAAGGCCAAGAATGCTCCATCATTAAGTCTCTCAGCTCTCCTCCCACTTCATTGAATGCTCCTTCCAGCCTCTTTCTTAAACAGTTACTATCTTTTCACCTCTCCTCAAGGCAGAGTGTTCTAATGTCCCTAGGATACTCTGCTATTCACCCAAACCCAACTCTCCCTGCACTGTCTGGGGATAAGCTTACACCTACCCACAGCTTCAGCTACCACAGGCCAGCTGTAAGTACTCAGATACTCCAATCTCTTTCTTGCTGACCAACCTGTCCCCTGGGACCATTAAAACAAACCGATACTGATTATACCAAAAACTGCAAATCCAAATTCTACCAGGCCCTGGAAGATAGCATTAAATGCAGAAAACTTGTCAGGTATGAGAGAAACCACAGTACAAACTTGATGATAAATGGCAACTGATTCTCCATCTTCATGTCTAAGATACAGTCAGGCAGCAGTTTTCCAAGTGTGGTCCCTGGACCAGCAACACCAGATTCAGCTGGGACCTGGTGAGAAATACAAATCTCCAGATTTACTAATTCAGAACCATTGCAGTAGAGAGTCTTAGGAAAGGGAGTGCTAGAGATTGTGGCAAAACAGGGGGACAGAGCATTTAAAATGGGCATTTGCCACTGAGTGTCAGCCACATGGGAATGGATTTTTGTGTGTTCCTCATAGGACAATTCCAAATTCCTTCAGGAGACATTCAGAGACCTCTCTGAACTATTTCCAGATTACCTTTCTAGATGGACCTCTAACTGACCATATTGCTTTCTCTCTACACTTTTTCTCTTTCAGGAATGGGTATTTATTATCAAAGTCATATTCAACGTCAAAAATATGCCACAACTACAAAGAAAACTGCTTACCCTGCAATCTCAACGTAAACAAATGGAACCCCAGTCATTGAAAAGGTAACTCAAATTACCCCAACAACCAATTGAATTTTTAAAATATCTTTATACATCCAGCCAACAAATGAAAATGGTTACCAAGAAGAGATACAAATTCTGAGGTCTGATATTGATGTTTTTAAAAAGGCAACTGGTTCAGCATTTCTATTGATTTGACCATCAGTCTCTTGGCCACTGAGTTTCGTCCCATTCATTATCCAACAGGCTTGCTCAGCCACCTCTGTGGACTTAAACTTGACCACATGGCACTCCTTCGACTTCCCATTCTCCATCTTGATTTCAGCATTCACAACATGGCCACATTCATTCAGTATGTCCTTTAGTATCTTCCATGCATATTAAACAGCTTTCTCACAAATGTTCATTCCTGGCCACCCCAGGAATATGACTTACAGCTCCACCAAACGAACCTGTGAAGCTTTCTCCAAAGTTGCCACACACCATCTCAATGGCACCATCAAAGCTGGCACTACCACCACCACCCATAGCCAGGCCCATGCAGTCAGTGCCAGCATTCAGGGTCGGACCCATGTTGGGACCCATGCACTCCAGGCTGTTGGCTCCCATGTGTTCCAGTCCCCTACACTCCAGGTTGTTGACACCCACATGCTCCAGGCAGGTGGCCAGGGCCCATGTGCTTTATGCTCAGGCCCATGCACTCAATGGTCTCTCCTCTCTTCAGTGCATTACTTAGGATTTCGTTTGCTCTGCCCATGTTCATCCCAGATCCAAAGTGACCCATGTGTTCCATACCAAGAGTCCCTCTATGCCTCCCACTTTATTCATCTAAATCCTATGCTTTCTATTCCCATTCTTAAGGGTCCTGTGTTTCCTATGCCAATGACTTTATTCCGTTATGGGCATCCGCAGGCTGTCCTCCTGGTTTTAACACCACGCCAATAACAGGAAGTCCTGGGAAGTAGTTGTGAATGTGCAGGAGGGAAAGAAATCTCCCCTTGGTGAGGCACTCTTTCCTACTCCTGTGCATTGGCTATCAAATGGTCATTAAACAGACATGCAGCTTGCGCAGCTTCGATGAACTGTTCAAAAGTCACAGTGCCTATTCATGACTGTTTCCATCTTTATCCTTAATAATGTCTACCACCAGCCACACTATAAACTTCCTTCAGTTTCTGCCATGCAAATCATAACCCAGACTTGCTACACATGCTGTGCTTCCCGGCCCTTCACACTGCTCTCCCGGCATGCTCGCCATCAGGATCTCCTTGGACTTCCAGTGGCCTTCCACTCACACTAGGCTAGGCTCGTTTTTAATTTCGGCAGCTTCTTTCATGCTCTCGGCCACCTCCAATCAAGAGGGGCACATCCCCCAGCCTTTCCTGCAGTGTCCAGTAAGAGCTCCACCTATGCCACCTCGCCAGCGTTTTCTTTAAGCAGGTCTTTGAGTGACTGCCATTTCACATCAAAACATATGTTTGTAATGAAGTGGTTCTGTCTATAGCTTTCGGTGGGATTGGCATATGGCCCAAAGCCATTGCTTCCTGAGTAGGTCATTCTTCTCCCCTTTCCTGCGGGAGCCCCATTAGCGCATGCGCGCCAGGCACGCCGGTCTCCGCCTCCAAGTTGGGCTTTGTCACCACACTTGGAACCCTGCCGCCATTTTCTCTCTGTCTGGGTTTTGTGCCATTGTCCATATTTTCCTACCTCTGAGCTATTTATTTATAGGCTCTGTTTTTAAGGGCTTTGTGCAGAATGCCATGCAATTTCACAACACCCATCGATGGGGGTGTTATTATCTAAACCATACAGAAGAAAACAGCTTGCCCCAGGTGCAGAAGGCAGGATCCAAACCCAGGCAGCCTGGTCACAGAGTCTGCGCTCCTGGCCACCATGTCACTCTGCCTCTTGGTCTAGATGGCCCTCCACCACATCCTTCTGCTCCTGCTGAAAGTGAATGCGAGCTTCAAGGCCTTGCTCATACCGATCACCATCATTAACCCCCTCCCGGGCCCACAGTTTCCTGCCCCTCCCAGGAATTCCAGAGCACAGAGCGCACATGCCAGGGGCTGGCCTGTGCTGACATGGATGCTCATGGTTTATTCATCTATCCCATCCTGATGCCTGAGCCTGACTAGGCGCCAGATACCATGATGGATGCTCGGGACTGATGGTGACCTGCCGTTAACAGAAGTTGTTAGCAGTTCTAGAACCGCGTGGTCCTGCCAGGTCACCTGCCTGACCCCCAGCTGGAGAGTCCCCGGACACATCAATTGGATGCAGTCTGACTGCACCCACCCAATGCAGACCAGATGAGCTAAATGTAGCAGAAACCCACCAAGAGCCAGTGGCAGCCAGGGCGGGTATCGCTGAGAACTGGTTGCAAATACAGCAGCCTGGACGGGCCTGTCAGAAACCACCACCCCAGCCTCACCCTGACTTCCCCCAGTGCAGTTTTATGCTTAAAAAAACTTCTCTGCCCCATCAGAATGCAAATTCAGTTCCCTTGGTCAACTCCCCAACCTCCCGTGGTTGGCTCCCCACCCCTGAGTCTTTGCTTACCTTGGGAGACTCATTCTTTCTCTGCCCCACCCCAATAAAGCCCCGCTTGCAACGCCTGCTCAGCATCCTCCATTTCTTGAATCCTGGTCTCAGAGCCACACACACACACACACACACACACACACACACACACACAGCATTACAAGTTTATCTCGTTTATCTCACAACCCAATACACTGATGAAGAAACTGAGAGGTAAAGAAGGCGAATGACCTTCTCACAGTCAACCAGTAGTGAGTGATGGTGCCTGACTCCAGAGTTTGTTCTCCAGGAAGACTGAAAAATACCTAGAAATTACCCAACAGAGTGAGTGGTGTCAGGGTAGGAGCTAGGACAGGGTGCTGTGAAAGAACAAACAAGGCCCACACCTGACATTCCTGTCTCATCCCCACCCCACCTCCAACTCCTCCAGCTATGACCTCTAGGACGGCTGAGACCTTAGCCTATACACATCTGTTGTATTCCAGCCCCTGGCATAGGACCTGCAGCCAAGATCACTATGAATGTAAGGCAAAGTTATCAAAATCTTGGACTATCTGCCTTAAAATTCTATATTCCTGGGGTCTTGGGGAAATGAGGGTATGGACCAAAAAGAAAATTAGGATAAAGAATAAGAATGGAGTTAGGAGTCCTTAAATTGGGCTCTTCAGAGTCAAAGGCTATGTACACCGAGTAAAATGGTTGATTTTTGACCATGTGTGTCCTTAATTTAATTCCACTGGCCACTAATGAAAGTCCAAGAGCCCCATGGGTGAGCTCGAGTTCACCAGTGAGAAGCCCAAGTGCCCACCCTGACTGTCAAGGTGTGGCCGCAGGGCTCCAGCTTGCCTCTTGAGCAGCCCTAAATCCCTCACGTTCACACTCAGAGCACACTGATGGTGGCAGCCCCACTCCCATTTATACAGGATTCCGAATTAGGGGTCCTAGTTCATGAGGTTTTACTAAATCCTCAAAGTATCACTTTTCTCTTCCACTGAAATTCCAAGACTCTCATTCTCAGTAGTCCTAAGGCTCTGACACCAAAGGGTGAGCAGAACTGGAGGGATTTGGGACTTAAGATGATGCTGATGACAGCCATCATTTATTACCTATGTGCCAGGCACTGTGTCAGCCTCTGGAAGTACTATTTCTAGCCATCACACAGCCTTCTGTGTAGCTGAGATTTGCCTCAACTGAAAAATGAAAAAACTGAGGCTCCAAAAGCAAAATGGCCTTCACCCGGCTACTAAGTAATGAAGCCAAACTTCAAATCAAGTCCTGTCTGACTCCAAGCTTGGCAAGCTTTTGAAATATGCCAAACTACCTCCCAACGATGACAGTAATGCTATGTAAGTTATTACTCATAATGGAAATTACAGTACCTGAGATCTCTTGACCAGACTGTAAGGACTGAAAGTTTACAGTGAATCACAAAATATTAAGTGCTGAAGACCTGAAATTCTCCCTGGATCTCCACAGACTCAACTCCACAGCTTGAGTCCAGAAGACAAGTCAGATTGGAATGTTTCTGGTTACCTGGAAACCACATTCCCTGGGAGAGGGGGGAGGGGGGAGTGGTAGGCATGGAACACCTAGGTTCAACTGACAGAATTAGCAGTTGACTGTTTCTCCCAGGGCTGAGAATAGAAACTCATAAGAACACAGGCATAAATAACTGTTATTAGAAATCTGAAACTTTGTTAACCATGTCTATGTGTTTTGATGGGGCCCCAAGAAACATCTCAGTCCTAGACCAATGTCATAAATTAGTGGACCCAAAAGAATGGTAGTTATGCTAGCATCTCAAAATTCACTTCCTTGTTCAAGAGATCGTTTCTTCCTGGGACAATCCCACAGCCAAGGAAGGAAGCCCTCACTTCCCACTTTCCCACTGATGGGTGCTCACCACCTAACAAGGCAGCAATTCCACTAGGAAACAATTCCTGGAGAGTTTATAGTTCTGAACCTTGCCAATTTCTACAAAAGTGACCAAAGAGCTGGTTTTTAAGTGAAAGTCTGGCGTGTAGGCTTTAATGTGGGAGGAGAATGAAGAGATCAGAATAAAAGTAGGAAGAGCAAATATGGGGAGACCATTATAAAAGTAGAGAGAGAGAAAATGGTAAGTTAGGATATGGAGTTAATTTATTTAAAAAAATGAAAACAGAGGAAAGAAAAAAGAAAAAAGGATGAAAGGTGGGAAGAAAGAAGGAAAGAAAGAAAGAAAAAGGAAAAGGAAAAATGTAAGAAGTGGGCAGTCCTGTATATACCACACCCCAATTTGGAAAGATTTGGCATATACAGATTCCCCCCACTGCAGAGAATTAAAGTCCTTAGAATGTTTAATAAAAGCTGAAATGGGGTGTGGGGTTTTGTATTAAAAGAAAACCAGAAAGGAATAGGAGCCAGAGAAGAAAGGGATGGAAGAAGTAAGAGGAAGTAGGAAAAAAAATTAATTATGAGGAATAAGAAAAAATACTGCTAATAAAAAAGAGGGTAAAATTAAAAATGCATAACAGAATCAATTAACAACCACCACGTCTTCCACACCATCAACCAAAAAGAAATGTTTTTCCTTCCTTTAAAAGAAAAAAAAGAAAGGAAAAAATTTGAAAATGTCCTAATTTCTGCTCTTTGAAACTGATTTTTGGCTTCTGATCCTTCTGGCGCCTTTCCAGAGGAGTCTGGACTCTCATGACCATGGTCTGTGGCTGGCTGTGGGACTGGCTCAAGGGGCTTGGGGCATATCTCCTGCCCACGCAGGTCAGGGGCTCTGTGTCCCCACCCTTGGGGTGATGATCCCTTAGCCCCTGCCTGTGGCTTCTCAGCCCTCCAAGCAAAGGGCCAATCCGAGAAGCTGCAAATATCTTTTTGCTGGGTGCTAATTGCTCAGCCCCTGTCCACAGGCAGCCTTGCAAAGTTCTAAGCAAAGGGCCTTGCTCAGCTGGTTGTCTCTCCCTGTTAATCTGAGTCACTGCGAATTGTGAGCCTGGCCCCCTCCTCTGGAGCCAAGAAGGCTCCCACGGATTCCAATGGGAAGTGGCTGGGTTGCTCTGCTCCCTTCCCCCAGATCCAAAATGGCTGGACTATTCAGCCCCGGAGATCAGCATTCCCCCAAAGTGCCAACCACACTCTTGAGGTCTCCACCCCGCGCCCGTCCGGAGTCTGCCGGCAGGGCCACTGGCGCTGCTCTCCATGGGGTCCGGTCCACACTGAACTCTTGTGGGCTCTTTCCACTCCGGGCAGACAGCGATTTGGCTGGGTGTGTGCTCTCCACCCCTCTGGCAGATGGCAGTTTACCTCAGCATGCTCTCTCTTCGCCTGTCCCTGGAATGCTTGCTCCCTCTCGTCGTGTGCCCTCCTATCCCATGGAGCACTCCCTTACAGGGACCCACGTAGGTCATGCACATGGCCTTCCTCCCATTGATCACTCCAGTCCCACATGCAGATCAAAATCTTAGTATCGGTGCTCCTCAGTTGGGTCTGCAGGACCCACGTGCTGTGTCCTATGCACAGCCTTAAGCACCCCAGCTTCAGCAATGATTCTATTCGAGTCTGTGACCGATCTCCACTTCAAAAACCTTTTCTGTATCTCAATCCAGACACTCCTCACCCAGACCAGGTTATTATCAGTCCACAGCTCCCCCAATAAGCTTGACCCCCGTGATTTTCTCCGGAGCCAGGCAGAATGGCGACTTGCTACCTGGCAGCCATCTTCTTCCCCCTATTTTATAGAATTTTTAACTTAATCATCAAACAATTGTTTTGTTTCATTTTGATTTGGTTTAAGTAGGTAATAAATTTATAAAAACAAAAACAAAACTAAGCCTGGAACCTAGCTGTGTGACTCCCGGCCCCTTTTCTCTACACACAGGGTCAGAAACCCTTCCATCCCCAACAAGTAGGATCTGTGTGATGGATGGTGACATCACCCCATCCTCCAATGTATGGTGGGGTTCCAAGGGCAGCTGAGGTGATGTATGTGTCCCTGCCCATCGCATTCCAGGCAAAGCCCTTCCATGATCCCAAAATGCCCCCTAGACTCACCACTTTCTGCCATGCTCGCATGCCTGCGCTGAAGGTGGCTCCAGAGATATGGGGCACTCACAAACGCCTTCTTGCACAGGTGGCACTACAGAGAGAAAGCAGTGGGAAGGGCAGGATGAAGCCACCTGAGTCAGCCTGGAATTCTCTCTAGATCAATCTCTCATTATCTGGGGACTCCTGGGCTGCTTCAGACATAAACATCCATTTTTTATGATAATGTCAACACCCCTCCCCCAAACATATATACTGAGCTTTGGACCACTACCAGTATCCTAGACTACCGTGAACAGTGACTAGGTATTTGATGACGCTAAAAAAAATTGTTGGTGTTTTATGGTGTGATTACGGTATTGTGTATATGTTTAAAACTGGGGATCATTGACTGTTAGAGATGTAGATACTAAAATATTTACAGATAAAATCATACAACCGACATTCTTCAAAAACATTTTGGAGGAGGGAAGTAGGTAGGGGAATACATGCAAAATGATTGGCCATGAGCTGATAACTACTGGGTTGGGCAATATGCAGATGAATGTCCTTTATAGTATTCTCTCTATTGTTGTATATGTTTGAAATTTTCCATAATATAAAGTTTTTAAAAATATACCAATGTCCAGACCCCACCCCATAATTGAGAACCACCAGAGCAAGAATATCTAAGAATAGCATCTCTAATTCCACCTCACTTTCCTCAAGTATTTCAGATATTGCCAATCTACCATATCATCTTCTCACCATAAAACTTCAAAATTCTTCCAACACTGCTTTGCAGATTGCCATTACCAGTCAACAGAGCAAGGGGAAAGACTATTTGCAGTCTTTACCCAAGGGCAAATGTGCCCGAAATGGCCAGTTGTCTACCAATGCCTATTTTCTTTAGTAACAGAAACACTGATTTTTAGCTGGCCCTAAAGCTGATGAGAGTAAACACTGTATTTCTCATCCTCCCTTGCAACCAGGTGTAGTCAAGGGACTATATCTTGTCCAGTGACATACAAGCAGAAATGGTATACACAATGTCTGGGAGGTGTCATTAAAGAAAGAAACATGACACTCCTCCCCTTCCT
Organism: Saccopteryx leptura; assembly: GCF_036850995.1. NCBI lineage: Eukaryota > Metazoa > Chordata > Mammalia > Chiroptera > Emballonuridae > Saccopteryx > Saccopteryx leptura. The sequence continues at coordinate 53,422 of NW_027095761.1, read as the reverse complement.
CCCTCCTGCTGAATTGAATGTGGACTTGAGAGGGGAAATTGGGGCAGCTGTCTTGGACTATCAGGCAAAAGTCACATGATGAGGCAGAGAAACACATAAAGAACTGGAGTCCGTGATGGTTGTGGCATTACATACAAGCCCCTGAATGCGTACCTCAAGACTGTGTTCATAAGAGGGAAAAATAAACTTAGATCTGATTCTACAGTTACAATTTGAGGTTTTCTGTCACACACAGTCAAACTTAAGCCACAACCTATGTGTGGACAGACTTTGCCCACTCTAGAGTTCTAAAATAACACAAAAGAGTTTCTAACTGTCAGAAGGAATATGAGGTGGGTAGGGTAGGGAATATTTCATAAAGCATCTTATTGCAAAGTATGAGTTCTTCCCCTCATCCTACCCTTACTTGCTTCCCTATTCCTACCTCAAGCAGCACCCTCAAAAACCAGGCACCTGAAGTTGGACAGCCACCACTGTGATAAGACTAAAATCCACATTCTTCCACAGTGTTTAAGGCCACCAAGACCAGGATCTACTATCCTCTCCTACCACAGCTCTCACCAGTCTCCTGACCAAACCCCACCTCAGGCAATCCAAAACTATTACCTTAAGCACCTTCTCACACTAGCACCTTGGCTGCCTCTGCCCATAACATTCCTTTACCAAATCATGCTCAACATTCAAGGTTTGTTTAAACACCACCTCAGGAAGACTATTCCTCTCCCCAATCTGCTCCACAGCTCCTCAACCATTCATCTTGACACTTTCTCCACATACAAAGGACATACCCCTTTCTTTGATAACAGCACCCCAGCTTTCTTCTGGGGAGTTACCCTTCCCATACTGTTAAGCCATGGGCTTCATTCCACCCCATGGAGTTTAAGTTCAGCTCCATGGAACATGTGACTTTGACCAAAGCCAATCAGAGCCTTGTGTTCCCAGGGTCCTGTGACTGGTTCAGACACAGGAGACAATGAAATGCTAGCTGGGGTGCTGGAACCAACTTAGGCCCCCTTCATGCCAGCCTTAAATCTTGAAAATGAGAAGTTGCCACTACTGTGGCCCAACTTGCTACAGCAGGGACAGGATCCTTCTCAGAATGGAATCCATGCTGAGGAAGAACTGCCAACAGCGATTCAGAGAAACTAGATTCTGGTGCTGTCTTGTTCCTGGATAAAAGTCGCACCTTTGTGCCACTAAAACCCTGAATTTTTCAACTAAATCAAACAATGAATTCATTATTGGCTTAACCCAGGTTATATTGTTGTTTTGTCACTTATTACTGTAAGGGTTCTGACTCATATCATAATTACCATTATATCACTTGCATCAATTACTGTTCTATTGAAACAATTTCTTCTGTCCCACCTACCCTCAAACTATGAATTTCTTGAAAACCTAAAGCAGCATGGCTTATGACTATATCCTCAGTGCCTGGCACCAGGCTTAACCACCATAATAATTTATTATAGGGTAGCTGTTCCCAAACCACACTCTCCATGAAAATACATGCAAATGTTCAAATGTCACTCTGGCTAATGACCTGTCACTTTGTTAAATAGTGGAGAACCTTTTCCAGAATGGGCCTGACTCTGCCAATCCCTTGCCATACACTGATCACACACACACACACACATTTTTACGTACACCCTTACACAGCACTCTCTACGTGCACATACAAAGCCCTCATGCATGCACTCATACATATATGCTCACACCCTCCACAAATATACACACCCTTTAACATACAAGTCTCATATATATATATCCATCCTCACTCATTCCTACACATCATAATATATCTTTATATGCACACTTCTACATACTTACAAGCATACATTATATACCACACATTTCACACATATACCATACACAAATGGACCTTTCAAACATTCACATACACACATTAGACACTCATATTTATACCTTTCACAAGCATACACATGCCTTCCATACACCCAAACATGCACTAGACACAGCTTCTCCAACAATACACACTCTATGCACATGTATCCTTCATACATACACCTGCCACACCTGTATGATGCACACATGTGCACACATACACAGTAAATAGGACCTGATCAGACACTCAGGCCCTCTGGTCATCAGCAGCATCTCTAAAATCTGCTCCTAACTAATAACTATGGCTCTCAGCAGCCTCAGGCCCAGGAGATGGTGTTGCCTAGGTAGCCTGGTGGCTGGGCACCCAAGCCTCCCACTCTCCTTGCCCTGTTGATATTCCTCACCATGTAGTAGCTCCGGCCACTCTGGAGCAGCTGCTGCAAGGCAATGATCTTCTTGTGACGCCGGTGGCTTTCCTCCTGCACGCCCTTAAGCTTTTCAGCCTCTGGCAGCCCAGCTCCTGCTGAGCATGTTCCTGCTGGCTCAGGCTGACTTGCAGGTGTGCCTCCAGCTGGGAAACTCTGGTAGTCAGGCAGTCCTGGCAGTGCATCAGGTACTCAATGCTGAGCTGTGCCAGGCGCAACACATTGAGCAGTGCCTGGTCCAAAAACTGCCCACAGTGGCCGCACACGTCCTGTTCAAAGGTGCAGAAGGTGATGTCAGTGAGGTTCTCCTGCAGGGTGACCACATCCATCTCCTGTATTATGCGGTCCACATCCAGGAAACTCATGCGCCTCCAGTCCATGCTCTTATTGCGAGGCTGAAACGTGAAGGGAGGGACTGTGTAGACCCCAAAGGTGGGGTGACAGAAGACCTGACTAGTGGTAGCAGGAAACTGCATGGTCAAGGAAGCCTTGGGCTGACCACCTACCCCAAGGATGCCACCAAGGCTACCACAGCCAGCAGAGGAGATGAGGTAGGGCCTGAAAATGAGAAGAGAACCCAAGTTAGGCAAGGTTTTGGGCTGCATGTACTTGACACCTGGCCATTGAGAGCCTAAGTGAGGTGAGGCAAGGGATCTGAACAACAGCTGAGGTGTGTGGGTTGTATAGTCACTCAGCTGTGGAGTCTGTTCCTCAGCCTTGGGCAAGTCAGTTCACAGCTTTAATCCTTCTAGATATATTGGGACCTACGGGGCTCATTTTGCAGGTTAGGAATGAGGCAAGTGAATCATCCAGCACAGTGCCGGCACATAGTAGTTCCTCACTGAATTCCTCATATCCAAGTCAATGCCAGAGGACTTTGCTGGGGAAAACTGTCAATTGTGTAAGTTGATCCTTTGCAACCCTACACTAACCTCAAGATAAAGTCCTACAACTTGCTGTGGGTGGCAGAATAACCTAATGTCTGCTACACTCCCTGCCCCTTCTCCTCTAATTATAAGCTCATAGTGGGCAGGGCTAGGCTACATTTCCCAGTTTCCATGGCTGTAAGATGTGATCATATGACTATGTTCTCTCTAGAAGGGTGTAAATAAAATGATGTCCACCACTGCTGGGGTGTGGAAGGAGGTAGGGCCATGTCTCCACACCCATACTGCTCAATCTGAGATGATTTTTTTCCCTCAAACTTAATGCTTTAGTGAAAGGAACTCTGTTTTTTGTCAAACACTCAGACTCTAATCTCCACTTTCTTGGTATACACAGAAATTGTTCTCTCTCTCTTTGAAAAATAATTTGGCAAGAGCAATAGGAATTGTAATGCAACAAAGTATGATAGAGGACACAAACGTTATCTCTATACAATGAAATATTGTGCATCTCTTGATGAAGAATAAAGCAGCTTTACATGTATTGGTAGAGAATGACAGAAGGTGCATGTTGTGTGTGTGTGTTGTGTGTGTGGTGTGTGTGTAGAAAAATATTGAATAAATTTAGATATAGATATCACAATAGTGGCTGTCTATGTGGAAAGAGTAACTGGGAATGTGAAATGAAGATAAATAATGTAAGAGATGGATCATGGATAGATTAGAGATGGGTAAATAGATAAGGAGATACATAGATAGACATTACCCAGATCAATATATATATATATATGATTCATATTTGACATTCATGTATCATTAAAAATATATGAGTTTATGGTTGTACTATGTATTATTTCATAAGCACAGACTATTTCTAGAAAAATGAACAAATCATTACCTCTGGGCTGTGAATGGAAATTAGGGGACCTTATTTTCTACTTTCTATCTCTCCATACTATTTAAAGTTCTGGGAATCAATCATTTATTACTTTCAAAATTTTTAAGGAAAAGATATAATTTCTTTCCATGAAGAACTCAGATCTGGGAAAGAAGAAGTACATATGATTATACTTAAATTCTTTCTAGATCCTATGATTCAGTCTGCTAAGTGCAACAGAAAGAGAAGAAAAAGGTACTGACACCATAAAGGAGAAAGGCCTTAAAGAAATGTAGTAGTGAATTTGAAAAGAAGGGGAGGCTTCCAGGAAAGGTCCTGACCTCCATATGCCTCTGTATGCATTTGGGAAAGAGGATGATAGGCCTGCCTTACCTACTTCCAGGTGCTATGGGAGCTGAGAACAGGCAAAGGGAATGCACTCGGTACTAATACCAGCTGCAGAACAAGGAGTGCCAGCCTCTGTGCCAGATACCAACTCTAAATACAAACCTACAAACAGCTATTATTATTTTCACTTTACAGACAAGGAAATTGATTTCTGGAGAGTTTAAGTGGTTTGCTCCAGGTAGCAAAACCAGAATTGAGGTAATTTGGAGGTATATCTGTCTCCAAAGCTTGTAGACTTTGAAATAACCAAATGATTCTTGTAACCTTTTGTCCTAAAAAGTGGCTTTGATCAAATCATCATTCCCCATCCCTCAATGTCATTCATTCATGCACTCACTCCCCTTGCATTGCAGCATGCCTTCCTGGGCCAGTCTCGGTGCCAGGCTATTGAGGTGTATTAACCACACACCTGCCCCTCATCCAGGAGCAGTGTGCCTCCTTGTTGTCCCAGTACTGACTCCAAACCCTAAGCCTGGTCTGGAAGATGGCCCACAAGATGCCACTCACCCACCTTTTCATTTTGGCTCCATGTTTTCCTTCTCAGATGCTCTTCCCCAATGCAAATTTGAAAAGCAAAACCCTTTAGCCACAAGCACTCTACCATAACCATGAGAAGACCAGCACATTTCTACTTAACATGTCATATTATTTGAAAAGAAGGCAATAAAAAAAAGGAAAGAAAACAAAAAAGAACAGCAAGCAGGTGAGATGATACCATGTTCAGCTCCAAGTTATAACCATGTCACCAGAATCTCAGAAACAACGGTCACAACAAGCTGTGCCTTGGAGCAACAGCAGATTACTCCAGGCCCAGGGTAACAAAACTCCTGCTTTCTGACTGGGAAAGTTACCTAAAAATTCACTGTTCAACTATTTGTTTTATCCTCCAATATTTGTTCCCAGTTCTCTCTCTAATAAAAAGGCCAAGAATGCTCCATCATTAAGTCTCTCAGCTCTCCTCCCACTTCATTGAATGCTCCTTCCAGCCTCTTTCTTAAACAGTTACTATCTTTTCACCTCTCCTCAAGGCAGAGTGTTCTAATGTCCCTAGGATACTCTGCTATTCACCCAAACCCAACTCTCCCTGCACTGTCTGGGGATAAGCTTACACCTACCCACAGCTTCAGCTACCACAGGCCAGCTGTAAGTACTCAGATACTCCAATCTCTTTCTTGCTGACCAACCTGTCCCCTGGGACCATTAAAACAAACCGATACTGATTATACCAAAAACTGCAAATCCAAATTCTACCAGGCCCTGGAAGATAGCATTAAATGCAGAAAACTTGTCAGGTATGAGAGAAACCACAGTACAAACTTGATGATAAATGGCAACTGATTCTCCATCTTCATGTCTAAGATACAGTCAGGCAGCAGTTTTCCAAGTGTGGTCCCTGGACCAGCAACACCAGATTCAGCTGGGACCTGGTGAGAAATACAAATCTCCAGATTTACTAATTCAGAACCATTGCAGTAGAGAGTCTTAGGAAAGGGAGTGCTAGAGATTGTGGCAAAACAGGGGGACAGAGCATTTAAAATGGGCATTTGCCACTGAGTGTCAGCCACATGGGAATGGATTTTTGTGTGTTCCTCATAGGACAATTCCAAATTCCTTCAGGAGACATTCAGAGACCTCTCTGAACTATTTCCAGATTACCTTTCTAGATGGACCTCTAACTGACCATATTGCTTTCTCTCTACACTTTTTCTCTTTCAGGAATGGGTATTTATTATCAAAGTCATATTCAACGTCAAAAATATGCCACAACTACAAAGAAAACTGCTTACCCTGCAATCTCAACGTAAACAAATGGAACCCCCAGTCATTGAAAAGGTAACTCAAATTACCCCAACAACCAATTGAATTTTTAAAATATCTTTATACATCCAGCCAACAAATGAAAATGGTTACCAAGAAGAGATACAAATTCTGAGGTCTGATATTGATGTTTTTAAAAAGGCAACTGGTTCAGCATTTCTATTGATTTGACCATCAGTCTCTTGGTCACTGAGTTTCGTCCCATTCATTATCCAACAGGCTTGCTCAGCCACCTCTGTGGACTTAAACTTGACCACATGGCACTCCTTCGACTTCCCATTCTCCATCTTGATTTCAGCATTCACAACATGGCCACATTCATTCAGTATGTCCTTTAGTATCTTCCATGCATATTAAATAGCTTTCTCACAAATGTTCATTCCTGGCCACCCCAGGAATATGACTTACAGCTCCACCAACGAACCTGTGAAGCTTTCTCCAAAGTTGCCATACACCATCTCAATGGCACCATCAAAGCTGGCACTACCACCACCACCCATAGCCAGGCCCATGCAGTCAGTGCCAGCATTCAGGGTCGGCCCATGTTGGGACCCATGCACTCCAGGCTGTTGGCTCCCATGTGTTCCAGTCCCCTACACTCCAGGTTGTTGACACCCACATGCTCCAGGCAGGTGGCCAGGGCCCATGTGCTTTATGCTCAGGCCCATGCACTCAATGGTCTCTCCTCTCTTCAGTGCATTACTTAGGATTTCGTTTGCTCTGCCCATGTTCATCCCAGATCCAAAGTGACCCATGTGTTCCATACCAAGAGTCCCTCTATGCCTCCCACTTTATTCATCTAAATCCTATGCTTTCTATTCCCATTCTTAAGGGTCCTGTGTTTCCTATGCCAATGACTTTATTCCGTTATGGGCATCAGCAGGCTGTCCTCCTGGTTTTAACACCACGCCAATAACAGGAAGTCCTGGGAAGTAGTTGTGAATGTGCAGGAGGGAAAGAAATCTCCCCTTGGTGAGGCACTCTTTCCTACTCCTGTGCATTGGCTATCAAATGGTCATTAAACAGACATGCAGCTTGCGCAGCTTCGATGAACTGTTCAAAAGTCACAGTGCCTATTCATGACTGTTTCCATCTTTATCCTTAATAATGTCTACCACCAGCCACACTATAAACTTCCTTCAGTTTCTGCCATGCAAATCATAACCCAGACTTGCTACACATGCTGTGCTTCCCGGCCCTTCACACTGCTCTCCCGGCATGCTCGCCATCAGGATCTCCTTGGACTTCCAGTGCCTTCCACTCACACTAGGCTAGGCTCGTTTTTAATTTCGGCAGCTTCTTCATGCTCTCGGCCACCTCCAATCAAGAGGGGCACATCCCCCAGCCTTTCCTGCAGTGTCCAGTAAGAGCTCCAACCTATGCCACCTCGCCAGCGTTTTCTTTAAGCAGGTCTTTGAGTGACTGCCATTCACATCAAAACATATGTTTGTAATGAAGTGGTTCTGTCTATAGCTTTCGTGGGATTGGCATATGGCCCAAAGCATTGCTTCCTGAGTAGGTCATTCTTCTCCCCTTTCCTGCGGGAGCCCCATTAGCGCATGCGCGCCAGGCACGCCGGTCTCCGCCTCCAAGTTGGGCTTTGTCACCACACTTGGAACCCTGCCGCCATTTTCTCTCTGTCTGGGTTTTGTGCCATTGTCCATATTTTCCTACCTCTGAGCTATTTATTTATAGGCTCTGTTTTTAAGGGCTTTGTGCAGAATGCCATGCAATTTCACAACACCCATCGAGGGGGGGTTATTATCTAACCATACAGAAGAAAACAGCTTGCCCCAGGTGCAGAAGGCAGGATCCAAACCCAGGCAGCCTGGTCACAGAGTCTGCGCTCCTGGCCACCATGTCACTCTGCCTCTTGGTCTAGATGGCCCTCCACCACATCCTTCTGCTCCTGCTGAAAGTGAATGCGAGCTTCAAGGCCTTGCTCATACCGATCACCATCATTAACCCCCTCCCGGGCCCACAGAGTTTCCTGCCCCTCCCAGGAATTCCAGAGCACAGAGCGCACATGCCAGGGGCTGGCCTGTGCTGACATGGATGCTCATGGTTTATTCATCTATCCCATCCTGATGCCTGAGCCTGACTAGGCGCCAGATACCATGATGGATGCTCGGGACTGATGGTGACCTGCCGTTAACAGAAGTTGTTAGCAGTTCTAGAACCGCGTGGTCCTGCCAGGTCACCTGCCTGACCCCCAGCTGGAGAGTCCCCGGACACATCAATTGGATGCAGTCTGACTGCACCCACCCAATGCAGACCAGATGAGCTAAATGTAGCGGAAACCCACCAAGAGCCAGTGGCAGCCAGGGCGGGTATCGCTGAGAACTGGTTGCAAATACAGCAGCCTGGACGGGCCTGTCAGAAACCACCACCCCAGCCTCACCCTGACTTCCCCCAGTGCAGTTTTATGCTTAAAAAAACTTCTCTGCCCCATCAGAATGCAAATTCAGCTCCCTTGGTCAACTCCCCAACCTCCCGTGGTTGGCTCCCCACCCCTGAGTCTTTGCTTACCTTGGGAGACTCATTCTTTCTCTGCCCCACCCCAATAAAGCCCGCTTGCAACGCCTGCTCAGCATCCTCCATTTCTTGAATCCTGGTCTCAGAGCCACACACACACACACACACACACACACACACACACACACAGCATTACAAGTTTATCTCGTTTATCTCACAACCCAATACACTGATGAAGAAACTGAGAGGTAAAGAAGGCGAATGACCTTCTCACAGTCAACCAGTAGTGAGTGATGGTGCCTGACTCCAGAGTTTGTTCTCCAGGAAGACTGAAAAATACCTAGAAATTACCCAACAGAGTGAGTGGTGTCAGGGTAGGAGCTAGGACAGGGTGCTGTGAAAGAACAAACAGGGCCCACACCTGACATTCCTGTCTCATCCCCACCCCACCTCCAACTCCTCCAGCTATGACCTCTAGGACGGCTGAGACCTTAGCCTATACACATCTGTTGTATTCCAGCCCCTGGCATAGGACCTGCAGCCAAGATCACTATGAATGTAAGGCAAAGTTATCAAAATCTTGGACTATCTGCCTTAAAATTCTATATTCCTGGGGTCTTGGGGAAATGAGGGTATGGACCAAAAAAAATTAGGATAAAGAATAAGAATGGAGTTAGGAGTCCTTAAATTGGGCTCTTCAGAGTCAAAGGCTATGTACACCTAGTAAAATGGTTGATTTTTGACCATGTGTGTCCTTAATTTAATTCCACTGGCCACTAATGAAAGTCCAAGAGCCCCATGGGTGAGCTCGAGTTCACCAGTGAGAAGCCCAAGTGCCCACCCTGACTGTCAAGGTGTGGCCGCAGGGCTCCAGCTTGCCTCTTGAGCAGCCCTAAATCCCTCACGTTCACACTCAGAGCACACTGATGGTGGCAGCCCCACTCCCATTTATACAGGATTCCGAATTAGGGGTCCTAGTTCATGAGGTTTTACTAAATCCTCAAAGTATCACTTTTCTCTTCCACTGAAATTCCAAGACTCTCATTCTCAGTAGTCCTAAGGCTCTGACACCAAAGGGTGAGCAGAACTGGAGGGATTTGGGACTTAAGATGATGCTGATGACAGCCATCATTTATTACCTATGTGCCAGGCACTGTGTCAGCCTCTGGAAGTACTATTTCTAGCCATCATACAGCCTTCTGTGTAGCTGAGATTTGCCTCAACTGAAAAATGAAAAAACTGAGGCTCAAAAAGCAAAATGGCCTTCACCCGGCTACTAAGTAATGAAGCCAAACTTCAAATCAAGTCCTGTCTGACTCCAAGCTTGGCAAGCTTTTGAAATATGCCAAACTACCTCCCAACGATGACAGTAATGCTATGTAAGTTATTACTCATAATGGAAATTACAGTACCTGAGATCTCTTGACCAGACTGTAAGGACTGAAAGTTTACAGTGAATCACAAAATATTAAGTGCTGAAGACCTGAAATTCTCCCTGGATCTCCACAGACTCAACTCCACAGCTTGAGTCCAGAAGACAAGTCAGATTGGAATGTTTCTGGTTACCTGGAAACCACATTCCCTGGGAGAGGGGGAGGGGGGGAGTGGTAGGCATGGAACACCTAGGTTCAACTGACAGAATTAGCAGTTGACTGTTTCTCCCAGGGCTGAGAATAGAAACTCATAAGAACACAGGCATAAATAACTGTTATTAGAAATCTGAAACTTTGTTAACCATGTCTATGTGTTTTGATGGGGCCCCAAGAAACATCTCAGTCCTAGACCAATGTCATAAATTAGTGGGACCCAAAAGAATGGTAGTTATGCTAGCATCTCAAAATTCACTTCCTTGTTCAAGAGATCGTTTCTTCCTGGGACAATCCCACAGCCAAGGAAGGAAGCCCTCACTTCCCACTTTCCCAATGATGGGTGCTCACCACCTAACAAGGCAGCAATTCCACTAGGAAACAATTCCTGGAGAGTTTATAGTTCTGAACCTTGCCAATTTCTACAAAAGTGACCAAAGAGCTGGTTTTTAAGTGAAAGTCTGGCTGATTTTTTAAATATAAGTCAGTCCCACTGTGGGGGCATCTGGAAGAGTTGATGTTTAGCCTCCTGCCACCTGGCAGCATCAATCAGTGGAACTGTGAAAACGCTCCCCACCCTCACCCATCCTGAGCCCAATTCCTGGCAGTTTTCCTAAGATGTCTAGTTCATCTAAATGTTCCCAGAGTTGTGAGAGTGGGAGGAGTTTTCCTACTTGCCGTTCTTGCTCCCCAGCTCAGCCTGGTCTCACCTCCAGATTCACTCAACCAACCTTAATACCTCCACAGCCTCCTGACACCTCCTGATGACTGAGGTTGTGGCCAAAATCCACCTGACCGCTCCGGGTGGGTTTGCTCCTAGCCTCGGGGACCAGTGCCCTCAAGGACCACAACAGAACCACCTCAAAGCTGCAAAGGTCCAGGGAGGACAGAAGGTCTCCACATCAGTAGCTTGAGGCCCAGGGTCTCCCAGGGATCTCGCCCCTAGACTGGTACCCCACCCAACTATAAGAATTGGAGCATCTCCCCCAATTCCTCTGAGATCAGCTATTTTTATCTGTTAGGAGGGGGAAGGAGGGAATGCCAGGATTAATCCCTTAGGAAAACCAGGATGCATGTGAATGGCACAGAAGCAGGGCACCTGCAGACTCTTGGGCAGGCAGCCCAGCCCACCAGCCCTACACTAAAGGGATCTTCCTGGTTTCTGATCTGGCCCCACTCTAGTCCTTGGGCTGAGTCCCAGGCTTGGTCAGATGGCAACCACCCGCCTCCCCAACCTGCTGGCTTGCCCTGTGCATGTAGCTGTGAAGCCCAGGACCAAAGAACTCTTATAGTCTCCCGAGATCAGTCCCTGATCTCATCCCATAGCCAGCCTGGCTTTACTGATAGACTCATGTTTCTGGGGATTTTTTAAGGCTTTCTCCACCACAGATTCCATCTGCCAAGCTCTGTATCTCGGGGCAGCCAAAGCAAAGTCCTGTGGGAACATGCGTTTGCTGGGGATGTAAATAATTGGAAGCCCATGTATGGCTGGTGGGAGTAAAAATGGCACAGCTGCTATGAAAAAGAACAGCGATTCCTCAAAAACTTCAACATGGAATTGTCATATGTTCCAGTAGGTAGGTCCATTTCTGGGTGTATATTCTAAAGAACTGAGAGCAGAAACTCAAGTGTTTGCACATACAAGTTTATAGCAGCATAATTCACAAAAGCCAAAAGGTGAAAGCAACCCAAGTGTCCATGGACATATGAATGGAGCAAAAAACTGTGGCACATACATGCATACAGAAGAAAATTATTTAGCTTTAAAAAGGAATGGAATTCTGACACCTGCTACATGAACCTTGAAAATACTACGCTAAGTGAAATAAGCCAGGCACCAAAGGACAAGTATGACACACTTTCACTTATCCATCTACCTAAAATAGTCAAATTTATAGAGATATTTCAGAAACAACACTAGCGGTTCCCAGGGCTGAGAGGGGGGCAGGTAGGGAATGGGGAGTCAGTATTAAATGGCTACAGATTTCACTTTGGGAAGATGAAGGAGTTCTGGAGGGGTCGATGGTGTTGGTTGCACAACCATGTGAATGTACTTGATGCCACAGAAGTACACACTTAAAAATGGTTAAGATGGCAAACGTTACCGTATGTATATTTTATCACAATTTTTCAAAATTTGTTTTAAGTGGTTGAGAGACGAGAACCGAGTAGGAGTGTCTGTGAGCATCTGCTCTGAGGGGAATCTTGTTCCTCCTCTCCATCAGGGCTGCTTTTCTCTCCAGGGATCCCTTCTGCCGGACAGCACAGGGGGAAGAGGGAAGAGCCTGGGCCTTGGAGTCAGAGATTCACTTACATCCCACATTCCTGAGCTGTGTCACCCTGAGAAAGACTTAACCTCTCTGTATGGCAGGGAAAAGGTCGACTCTACAGAGCAGTGTCCTTATGAGAAGCAGCTCAGCTAAAGCTGTTTTAGCTAAGGCTCCACCCCGGGTCTGGCAGCCAGTGAGAGTCCTCCAAGTTCAGTCCAGTGTGGAGTCTGAGGGGAGCTTTTGCTTCACAGCTCTCTTCCCAGTGTGTTCCTGACGCCTACAGAAAGCAGCCTGGAGGGCACCTGTCGGTAGTTGCCATTTCCACCGCCCTCAATATCCCTTGTGTGAACAGGGTGCCCTTCTTTTGCACGGCCGTTGTGAGAAAGTGGACTTGACATGCACCCCAGTGTATCTAGTGGGTAAGGCCAAAGGCTGACGCGTCCAGCCTCAGCTGATGCAGACCTGCCATGCCCTGAGCTCCAGTCATGGAGTGCTGTGTGCCAGGTCCTGAGGAGACCAGGAGGACTAGGACTAGGTCACTTGGCCCCGGAACGCTGTCACCCTCTGGTGTGCCACCTCTGCCACAGCACACGCAGGATTTGGCGGCACCAGGGCTGGTCCCTGACACAGAACCTGACCGAGGGTCTGGGGACTTCTCTGTTTCAGAAGAGGAAGCTGATCATCATAGATGTGTGGGTGAGCCCCTACACCTCTAGGAAAAGTGGCGACAAGGGCCAGCGGGGCACTGCCCGCAGTGCTTAGTTCCAGGACGTAGCAGCCAGAAGCCAGCGTTGGCTCTATCTGTCCCCTGGGCCCAGCCCCTCAGTCCGCAACCCCGGCGGGCATTGAATCAGATCCCGGTAGGTCCTGGGGCAGTGCTTGTGGTAGAGATTCTCCGCCAGCGTGTTGCTGCCTCTAACCACGGCCCTCCCTTCCTGGTTCATGTAGTTCCACAGGTGCAGGGCGTAGGAGTCGTCGAAGCTCGGGTCTGTGTCCCAGACTTCATAGTAGCGCCTCCACTCCGGGTAGGAAATGGGGTAAAATCATTGGGGGTGTAGGAAGGACACGTTCAAACACCTGAGGTCACTCACCTCCCGGAAGTCTTCGAGTTTGCACCACAGTCTCAACATCCTTGTCATCAGATCAGGTCCCTGGTGACCCCAAATGTGTGAATTATAGTGTTCAACAAAGTTTTCCATGCACTCCCACAAGAACGTGTGGTGGGGGAGGAATCCGAACACCCCGTTACTAGCGTACTGGGATGCCTGTGCAGCCAGAAAGTTCTCCTCGGGGATGGGCCTGACGGAGATGACATCGGTGTCCATGTAGACGCCCCCGTACTTCCAGATGACGGCCAGGCGGGAAGCATCTGAGCTGACGTGAAGCCAGTTGCTCTCGGCACTGACGTTGATCTGCAGGAGCAGGCGCCAATCAGCCGCCAGCAGCAGGGAGGGAGGGCGGGGCCAGGACGGAGGCCCGCCCCAAGCGGTCGCGGTGGGGTCAGCAAGCCGGCTTCTCAAAACTGTTTCCCGAAAGCCCGATTTTGCGCACTTACCAAACTTACCTTCTCCGTCCCAGAAAGTTGCCTTTGAGCAAACAGTTGACAGCAATCAGTGTCCATCAAAGACATTAGTGCCTTTTAAAGATTTCATGAAATTTTTTTTAAAAAAACTAAAGCAGTAGAAAGGTAAAGTGCAAATCCATGAGGTATTTCACAAGGGACTCTAAGAGTCATTTTCAGTGGGTTTTACAGTGTCTACAAATGTGAAAACATGAAAAAACTTGTTTTTTAAAAAATACAAAGGGCCCTGGCTGGCGTGGCTCAGTGGTTGAGCGCCGGCCTGCGAACCACGGGGTCCGGGTTCGGTTCCCGGTCAGGGCACATGCCTGGGTTGCGGGCTGGGTCCCCAGCTGGGGACCAGAGGCAACCACACATTGGTTCTTCTCTCCCTCTCCTACTCCTTCCCTTCCCCACTCTCTAAAAATAAATAAAAAGATTTTAAAAAATACAAAGGAAAATATAAAGTAGAAAACTATAGGAAAAATCAATATGTATGCTATTTAAAAAATTGGCACAAGAACCTTAAAATGCATGCACACATGTATGTTTTCATTCACTAATTAATTCCTTTAATATTTAATGAGGGCCTAATTACTATGTGTCAAGCTCAGTGACAGCTGCTAATGATAGGTCAGTGAAGAAAGACGAAAGTCTCTACTGGGAGATGAAAAGTAAACAAAGAAACACACTATGTTGTGTGTTCATAAGGACTATAATGGGGGAAAGCTGGGTGAGGGGCTGCAAAGTGGGCAGGGCAGAGCACAGGTGCCTCTTGGGTTCCAGCAGAAACTGGAAGGAAATAGGAAAGTGAACTATGCTCTGAGAAGGTTCTATCTAGATAGAGGGAACAGCTAGTGCAAGGGCCCTGAGGCAGGAACCAGAGGAGACGCTGTGGCCAAAGCTGAGTAGTGAAAGAAGAAGGGTAGGATATGAGACCAGAGAGACCAGGAGGTGGAGAAGGGCACATGATGTGTGCTAGTAAAAACAACTGAATTGGGAGATTTGGAGGAAAGGAAGGACATGATCCTAATAGTCTTCAAAGGGTCCCACTGGCTGCTCTGTGGAAAATAGACAGGGGTGAGGGCTGGGAGGTGACAAGGGGCAGAAGCAAAGAGACAAGTTAGAAGGCTGTTGCAATAATCCAGCCAAGAGGTGACAGTGAAGGAGGAGGATGACAGAGGAGGTGAGAGAAGCGGTCAGGTCCTGCCTATGTGGTAAAGAGCAAGCTGTCCAATTTGGAAGGATTGGACATGGAGTAGAAAGGAGGGGATGACTGCCAATGCTAAGAGGTGAGCAACACAGGACATGCTGTTAAAAAGAATGAAAATAACTCATAATAAATGGCAATGCTCCCAAATGGAATGCTAAAAGTTTGAATTCAGAAAAAAACCCAGAATTTCCTAAATTGAAATATGTTAATTAAATTGATTCCCAGTTGGGGCAACATGACTAGGTTGTGAGCCAAGTGAGAAGCAACCACACACATGGTTGTTTCTCTCATCTCTGCAACCACACAGATATTTCTCTCCTTCTCTTTCTCCCTCCTTTCTTCTCTCTCAATAAATAAATGAATAAAAAATTTTTTAAAAAAGATTAAACAGCAACCTTCACTTTAACAAGATAAACAGTCTTTAAAATTCTGGTATAAAGCCAAATGAAGCAGGTTAAATAAGACTGTAGAAATCTTCACATGAATTGTTATCATCATCATATTCAATACAATTGCTGAAAATCTTGTAAATAACAAGAGCCAACATTTATCAAAAACTGCTCTAAATTCTTTATAATCCCCAAAGATTGGTATTATAATTATTCCCATTTTTCAAGTGAAAAACTAAAAAGATCAAGAAGTTAAATAATTTGCCCTTCCTGGTGTGGCTCAGTGGGTTGGGCATCATCTGGCAAACTAAACGGTCCCAGGTTTGAAGCCTGGTCAGGGAACCTGCCTTGGTCGTGGGCCAGGTCCCACTTGGGGAAGTACCAGAGGCAAATGATCCATGTTAATTTCATGAACCAATGTTCTCCCTTTCTCTTTCTCCCTCCCGTCTACTTTCTCTAAAAATAAATATTTTAAAAATCTTTCCTTGTATTTTTTCCCATTAAAACCCCTCCCTGAAGTTAGAATAAATAAATCCTAAAAAACAAACAAAAAAAAATCTTCAATAACTTGTCCAAAGTCAGAGAGGCAGAAGTTAGATTTAAACCCAAAGCAATCTGGTTCCAAAGCTCCACTTATTCAAAAAAGAACAACAGCTTTTGGGAAATATATTTATATATTTTTTATAAATAAATAAATATATATAATATAAATATATTTACAATTTGGCCTTTATATATAAATTTATATATATAATTTAGTGATTTGACTTTTGAAAACAACATACATATTGGTAGTTTGGTGACTGTTAGTAAACAGACCCAGAAACATAGGATATCAAAAGCCACCCAGAACCACAGGAGGAGAAAGACTGCTTGAATGTGGGCAATGGACTGATATTAGCCCAAAACCCAAGAGCTCCCGCAAGGGTGAGTCCCAGAAAGAAGACTCACCCCATCCCTCCCCTAGAGTACTCAGCCCCAGGCACCCCCAAGGGCTATAGTTGCCAAATCATTGCAGCAAACCTGGTGATCACCAGCAGCTGATGATGCATTCATTGAGTCATCCCTAATGGCTGGCTCCCAGCTACCCAGAGGTGGACTCACTGGCTCAGAACATGCCACACCCAGCCCCCAAAGGTAGTGGTGCTCCCCTGGCGCAGTGCCCAGCTGGTTTAGGTGGAGCAGACACTAAGAGCTGTGTCCCAAGACCCACCTTGTCCATAATACTCAACATAGCAAAGTTGAGGTGAGGCTTAGAGAAACACAAATTGTGTTTCATGAAATGTTGGTTCCAAGAAAATATTAATATCCTAAAAGAGGGTTCCATGCTCAAATAAGTTTGGAAAATGCTGGTATGAATCAAATTAAAAGTCTCTTTAGTTCAGAACTACACAGAGTCTTTAATCTCCTCATGTGCATAATTAGTTTGTGAGAAATAAATGCTGTGTGCAGCATCTCTCAAAACAATTTGTGTCAAAGTTTCTCTTCCTAATGAATATAGTTTAGGTAAATTTAGTTGAGCCCAGGTATGAGGAAGCCGGGCCCTGAGCCAGTGCACTACCTGTTCTTGTGCAGTCCTGGAGCGCCCTCTAGCGGGTGGGCACTGCGACCGCAAGGACATAGCAGGCACGTCTGTTAGAAGTGTATGTGTATGGTAGTGATAGTCTTTCCTGTGAGTCAGCTGAGCATCCTGGCACCAAGAAATAGACAAGAGTCACACATAATAACTGCTATTCACTCAGCTTTTATTGAATACAGGTTCACTCAAAACAGAACACGAACATATATTAATATCATACTCACACTCTAACAAATCTAAGAGAAATAACACTACACACTACATCATCAATAAGGAATAACAAACTCAAGTCCCAGAGTCTCTGTCTGCAGGTCTGGGACACAGCACAATGGGAAAGGAAGTTGTCAGCATCTTCCAAGGAAGGATCTCTGAAGCTGAAGTCCTCTGTCCAGCAGGGCATAGCCTCAGGCAGCCAATGTTAAGAGACATCAGCATGGCATGGAGTAGCACTCTAGAGTGTGGAGCACGGCTGTCTCAGCCATGGTCTGGAGCCTGCCAGGAATGTGAGATGTAAATGAATCTCTGACTCCAAGGCCCAGGCTCTTCCCTCTTCCCCCTGTGCTGTCTGGCAGAAGGGATCCCTGAAGAGAAAAGCAGCCCTGATGGAGAGGAGGAACAAGATTCCCCTCAGAGCAGATGCTCACAGACACTCCTACTCGGTTCTCGTCTCTCAACCACTTAAAACAAATTTTGAAAAATTGTGATAAAATATACATACTGTAATGTTTGCCATCTTAACCATTTTAAGTGTGTACTTCTGTGGCATCAAGTACATTCACATGGTTGTGCAACCAACACCACCGACCCCTCCAGAACTTCTTCATTTTCCCAAAGTGAAATCTGTAGCCATTCAACATTGACCCCCACTCCCTACCTGCCCCCCTCTCAGCCCTGGGAACCGCTAGTGTTGTTTCTGAAATATCTCTATAAATTTGACTATTTTAGGTAGATGGATAAGTGAAAGTGTGTCATACTTGTCCTTTGGTGCCTGGCTTATTTCACTTAGCATAGTATTTTCAAGGTTCATGTAGCAGGTGTCAGAATTCCATTTCTCTCTAAAGCTAAACAATTTTCTTCTGTACCCATGTATGTGCCACAGTTTTTGCTCCATTCATATGTCAGCAGACACTTGGGTTTCTTTCACCCTTTGGCTTCTGTGAATTATGCTGCTATAAATTTGTATGTGCAAATACTTGAGTTTCTGCTCTCAGTTCTTTAGAATATACACCCAGAAATGGACCTACTGGACCATATGACAATTCCATGTTGAAGTTTTTGAGGAATCGCTGTTCTTTTTCATAGCAGCTGTGCCATTTTTTACTCCCACCAGCCATACATGGGCTTCCAATTGTTTACATCCCCAGCAAACGCATGTTCCTACAGGACTTTGCTTTGGCTGCCCCGAGATACAGAGCTTGGCAGATGGAATCTGTGGTGGGAGAAAGGCCTTAAAAAATCCCCAGAAATGTGAGTCTCAGTAAAGCCAGGCTGGCTATGTATGGGACGAGATCAGGGACTGATCTCGGGAGACTAAGAGTTCTTTGGTCCTGGGCTTCACAGCTACATGCACAGGGCAAGCCAGCAGGTTGGGGGAGGCGTGTGGTTTCCATGCTATCTGACCAAGCCTGGGACTCAGCCCAAGGACTAGAGTGGGGCCAGATCAGAAACCAGGAAGATCCCTTTAGTGTAGGGCTGGTGGGCTGGGCTGACTGCCCAAGTGTCTGCAGGTGCCCTGCTTCTGTGCCATTCATATGCATATTGGGTTTTCCTAAGGGATTAATCCTGGCATTCCCTCCTTACCCCTCCTAATGATCTAAAAATAGCTCATCTGGGAGGAATTGCGGAGAGAGGCTCCAATTCTTATAGTGGGGTCAAGGAGCAGCATCCCTGGGAGACCCTGGGCTTCAAGCTACTGATGTGGAGACTTTCTCTCATCCCTGGCCTCTCCATAGCAATGAGGTGGCCAAGCAGCTCTCTCTGTTCCAGGCCTGGAGAGCCCATGGTTCCCAAGGCTAAGGAAGTACCACCACTGACCTATCCTCCTCCCCACTCCTGAACCTTCCTCTGCACCCCTCAGCAGCCTGGAGGATCCTGACAACTGCCTGGGCTGGTTGGAGGCAGCTGAGGCTATTGGGGTGGTTTGTTGGTCAAGTTCCCAAGAGTGAAACTGGAGGCCACTGGGATGAGAAGGGGAGCCAGTACTTCAGGGGAACTCTGCCCACTCTCCTGTCAGAGGATCTCAAGACCATAAAAGGGCATAACGGGGAGCAGGAGGCGGGACTCTCACTCCTGGCTTCAGGGCTGCAAGACCATGGGCTGGATGGAAGGGTGATACCAAGAAGAGCAAGTCACCAGTCTCTTCTCTTGAAAGGGGGAATTCACAGGGGGTTCCTGTTCATCCTCCCTAACTGCCCGTTCCCCCTCTCCTCTGAGCTCCCACCAGCCTGTGCTTGACTCCCTCACATCACTGAGTTCTGACTGCTTCCCAACAAAGAGGCTGGGCCTGCTACAGATCCACCTCAGTAAGTACTATACTGAGTGAATGAAGCACAGTTGAGGCAGAGGGCTAGGAGTGTGAAGGACAGGCTAGCAAGCAGGACAAATACCCGTCTTCTGATTTCTGCGCAAGACTGAGAACTATCCTTTCCTTAGACATTTTTAAGACCAGAGGTTTAAACAGAACAGAGTTTCCAATATTATTGACACAATTTAGCATATTCTCACACCAAGACTTCTGTTGTCTACTTAACATTTTTACATAAAATGAAACCACTTTTAAACATAAAATACCCATCCATGTACCAAATAAAATTCCTTCCTATTCCTAGATAGCTGGGCCACACTCTGGAAAATTCCTTTGCATGAAGGGCTCCGTTGGCATAGAAAGACAACAGAAGTGACCTTCTCTGCCATTTATGTCCCTGGCTGAGGAGACGCAGGGACAAGAGCTGAGTGTCCCCCTGCATGGGCAGACACAGACCCACTGAAGCCCCTCCATCCCACCCAAGCCCTCCAGTTGCAGCAGCCCAGGGGACCTAGAAATGGTCTAGAACTGGGAGGCCCTCCTAACCCAGGGACACAAGTGCCCTTGCTCACAAAGTTCCTTAAGCACAGACGCTGGGGGTCCTTGCCCGTGTACTTTAATCCCCTCAAGGGCAAAGTAGCAGCAGTGACCCCAAACAACAAGAAGCCGACCCCAAAACAATGACAAGCCTGAGCCTGTTGGGAGGGTTTGTCCTCAGGTGGAACTGGCCCAGCCTCCGCCCTCCGGCTGCTTCAGAGCAGTGTCCATTTGACCTTTACCTCTGTGTGCAGCCCCAGCTCCCACACCCTCAGCCTTCTACCAGCACCGACAGGCCTGCTTTATAGAGCCTGAAACCCAACAACTTGCTCTCTCTGTGGCAGCAAAGTTCAACTTGTGGTCAGAGCAAGTAAAGCAGAGCAGGTCTAAGCTGCCCAGCGAAGAGCCAGTCTGAGCAGGAGCCCTCAGGCAGGCCGCCCACCGGAGCTCTGGCTGTCCTCTGCTTCTCCAAGGAACCCTGGTGTCCCTCCTCCCCTCCCAGCTCCAGACTCTGCCCCACATAGGACTTTTGGACTTAGTCAACTGTGAGGACCCTACAACCGTGTCACCCTTTAGAGACACCCACCTCTTGTACAAAGAAAACGGGACCCTCCCAGGTCCCAGTCCCCAAGCAAGCCTCTCATCAGCTGACCTGAAGCCTTGCTATACCATTCAGTAAACTCCTCTCCCTCTGCTCCCACCAGACTGTCATGAGGTGTCTGAAAGTCTTTGTGGGGACTCCCTTTGCATCCTAGTAGAGATAGAAGTTCCCCTTTGGAGACAGGGGCTCCCCTCCTGCTCCCTCCCTTCCTGATACCCCCACCCCGTTGCTGTATCAAATGTGTACCCTTTAAGGGGATAACATGGTGTACAAGATAGATGGGTTCCTGCTCTCTTCAAGTTTACTCTCAGGTCTGGTGTTCTCCCTGCAACTGCCATAAACCTCTCAAACACAAGGGTGCAAAAGGCAACACCCCACCCAGCCCAGAGGCTGATCCCATACATTTGAGAAAGGGCTCTGGAATCTGCATTTTAATTTGCCCAAATGATTTTTGTGGGGCTGAGTCACAGACCACAGCTTAAGAAATGCCCACCCAGAGGGTAACAAAATTAGCAATTCCAATAAAATGTGGTAATTGCTACAAAGGGACCATTTGGGCGGAGCCAGGAAACCCTCCCTTGGATTCACTCAAGGGACATTTACTGACAAGTAACATGAGTGTGACCAGGCCAGTGCTGGGTGCTTGGGACATAGGAGAAAACCAACAAAAAGTAATCTCCACCCTGGCTGTAAATCTGAATTGCCTGGGCCCATCCCAAATGAATGTCACCTGAATCTATGTGGGTAGACCCCAGGCTTTCATATTCATTTTTAAAACTCCTCAGATCTTCCTACAAACAGCCAAGCCTGAGAACCAGCTGTTGGAGAGCAGTGGTTCTCAAAGTAAGAGCCGTAACACTGACCCCCGCTGGTAAATTTGAGAAATGGGATTCTCGGGCCCCACCCCAGCCCACTGAATCCACGTTTCTGAGGTGGAGTCCTGCAGTCTGAGAGGAGGGGGACCTACTCACTGTACACCCCTTGTACTAATGCCTCTACTTCCCTTCACCCCAGATCCAGGTGCCCAGATACACTTAAGCAGAGATCATAGAAACCATGAAGAGGGCCACAGATCTGTTTTCAACCTTGGTCACTGGGGAGGAAAATGAGGTCTCACCTTCTTTGGAAGAGTCCCAGCCTTTGGGCCTTCACAGCTCCCTGTAGAGAAGGAACACTTAGTGGCTCCAATACATTGAACCCCATCCAGGACTCAGAGGAAAGTGTGGGAGAGCACGGGGAGCCAGTCAGAAGAGGTCAGCCTGCTAGTCATTCCCTTGCCAGTGACAGGCAAGCAGGAGAAGTGGTCACAGTCACAGACACTGGAGGTGGCAAGACTCTCCCCCTACCCCATGTCTCCATTTCCCCACAGAGAAGGCCAAGCAAGAAACCCAGACACTACAAGGAGCACCTTCAGCACAAATGCCAGGCTGAAGCCCTGTCTGTCCCAGAAGCAAAAGTCTTCCCACCTGCCCTTGCCCAGTCCGACAGCCTGGCTCCACATTCCCTCATTCTCATCATACAGACCAACTGAAGATGGACAGGAAAGAGGAAAGCCAAGACAGCAGTCAAGATGACTACAAACCATCCCACGCAGACTTACCCTTCACCTTCCTGGGAGATGAAGTCTGAATCTGCAAAGATGTAGAACAGAGCAGGTTACATCCAGCAGGGAACCCTGCTCTGAGCAGTGATTCTGTCTAGCACCATGAAGAAGGGTCAGCCACTATTTCCACACCACCCATGAGAAACTGTAAGGAGCTGACACTCCACCAATCCAAACCCCCGACACATCTCATGACATCCATATGTGAGAGGGATAACACCGAGGCTGAATGGCAGCAACCAGAATGGCACTGTGCCTCATTTGCCCATAGTGGGGGGGGGGAGGGAGGCAAGAACACCTACTCTGCAGAGAAGAACTATGGTTTGAAGGGCAGGAGCCCAAGGAAGCAGAGTGGGACAGTCAGTACTATTGGTACAATGGGTCAAAAACACTAAGGGCAAGGTAGGTGCCCCTCCTGCAATGTGGGCATCTGAAATGAGTGCCCCCTAGGAGGAAGGAGGCATGATGCAGACAGTCCCTGAACTGCCCACTCAACGCTCCTATCCACAAAGTGCTTCTTATTCCCCCTCTTGTCATGGTGGAACATCGCAACAGTGGGAAATTGTAACCCACTGTTCTTTAGACAGTTTCTGTAAGCGCTAACTCTGAGTAATACGTAGTTTGTATATGAACATGTTCATATAAGAATCTTAGGAAGTAACTTCAAAAGATGTAGATTCCAACCTTCAAGCATCCCAGCTCTGGGAGATTTGCTGACCTTCATCCATGGAGTCAGGATGATGTGAAACCAGGAAGACTAAACCAGGATGATGCACACTGACCTATCATTTCCCTTATGAGATGGACTGTGCTCATCTGCACATAGGGAACCCCCTCCCTTGATCTCTTTGTTCTGTTCCCTTCTCCCTCCTTATAAAAACCATTACCTCCACTGAGATGGGCAGATAAGCCTTGAGATGCGAGTCCCCCATCTGAGTCCCGCATCCTCCTGGTTTCCGGTGCCTGAAAATAAACCAGTTTCCTTTATATTAGCACCTGCCTCTTGAGTACTGTCTTTTATAGCAGCAGTGAGCGGACCTGCTTTCAGTTATAGTTTCATGTGGATAAGGTAGCCACAGGCGACAATGTGACCCCACACCACAGCCAAGGCTGACTGTCCAGGCCTGGGCAGAGAATTCTGGACTGGTATCTATAAAGCCAAGAGGTGACAGCAGCCAGCTGGTTTGGGTTTGAGTTTTGGGTTTGTTTGCTTGTTTGTTTTTGTCACGAGGAACAGATAAGGAATGGAAGCTGATCTGCAGAATAACATAAAAACTGAAGCAGACATAGAAGAAGGAACAAGACACAGCAGGGGTTGCCCTGGCTGGTGTGGCTCAGTGGTTGAGCGCTGGCCTGCAAACCACACAGTCCGGGTTCGGTTCCCGGTCAGGGCATATGCCTGGGTTGCGGGCCAGGTCCCCAGTTGGGGACCAGAGGCAACCACACATTGGTGCTTCTCTCCCTCTCTTACTCCTTCCCTTCCCCACTTTCTAAAAATAAATAAATAAATTTTTTTTTTTAAAAAGACACAGCAGGGGAAAACTCTTGACCACATTCATGTCCCTGGTTTCTAGTTTATCCCCACACTCAATTGCTTTTCTACCTTGAGTTCTGGGAGACACCCTACCCACCCCATATGACAAGTTCCCTCTTCCACTTAACTAAAGTCATTTTTATCACCTACTGACTAATGACTCATCCAACTATTTCTTCCTTTGCCTACATCTATCCTAAACACTATAAACCAAATTATTTACTTTCTAGGCTTCTTTGCAACTCCAAATATGCATGAGATATAGCTGGTATTGATAAAATTTTAGCAGAAGTCTTGGAAAAAGACCTTTTCACCAACTTCTTCCTTTGAATATGGTTGTGATGGTTGGGGCTATGGCAGCCATCTTGCAACTATGAGAGCCAAGCATGAGAACAAAAACTGAACATATGGAAAACGGTAATAAGACAGAGTCTGGATTTCCTATGGCACAATCGTGCTGCTAAAACAAGTCCAGAAACAGTCACCTCTTTTGGTATTACAATTTAAAATTTTTTTAAAAAACTCTGTTCTGTTTAGCCAATACATTCCTAATTGCAACATTTACAAGCAAGAGTACTGGACAGCATAAGAAAGAAAGCTGCAGACAGGGACCTGAGCAGCCATGGTTCTAAAGAACTGTGTGTTTTGGGGGTGACAACAAAAAGAAAAACAGCAGAGGAGTGGAAACGACACATGACTGAGTGGAGTGTGACTGGGAGGATGGAAACCAATACCAAGGGTTGCAAGTACAGAAAGAGCAAACTAGGTGGTGACAATGGGCGCTCAGCCACAGGAGGTTGTATGGAGGGTGTCATCAGAACCAGGGCAAGGAGCTGAGCCCATGGGAGGGGCTCAACTGGGAAAAGATACACTTCTCTACAGACTTGGGGCTCAGGTAGGGAAGGTGAGCCCAGGCTCGGCAGAGAATTATCGGCAGAAGGCAAAGAGGTATGAGGCCAGTTCTGGAAGAAGGGTGCTTAGTAAGTACCTTTTCACCACACGAGTTTATGTGACCACTGTGTCAGAGGCTGTCAGTCTATCCAAAGACTATTGGTTAGCTCCGTCTGACAACACAGTGAGAGGAGTGCAAGCTTTGCAGCCCACCTGCCTGGCCAGGGTTAAGTCTCACCCTGTCACTGCAGAGTGCCCTGTGTGGACTCCAGTGAGGCACTGAATTTCTCTGGCCTCTTTCCTTGTGGGTCAAATGACTATGAGGAGGAGGCAATCCAGCCCCAGCTGGCATAGCATAGTGGATAAGGAGCCGGCCTGAGAACCAAAAAGTCTCTGGTTCGATTCCCAGTCGGGGCAACATGACTAGGTTGTGAGACAAATGAGAGGCAGCCCACACATGGTTGTTTCTCTCCTCTCTGCAACCACACAGATATTTCTCTCCCTCTCTTTCTCTCTCCCTTCCCCTCTCTCAATAAATAAATAAATAAAATGTATTTTTTTAAAGGAAGAGGTAATGTCTACCTTGAAGGGCAGTCATGAGGCTTAAATGAAGCAGTAAGCTAAGTACAAAGCAGGTGCTGGCATGTGATACGGTCTCTGGTATTAGTGTGAACCCATCTGCTCACAGCACCTAAGGACACGGGCACATCTTCAGCCTGGAGGGAGCAGGTTGCAACCTGGCCACTCCTGGTCACTTTGTGCCCCTTAAGCCTGAGGACTCCTCTCTCCTTAAAGAACCTGACTAATGAGACAAATAGCAGTGAGGTCAGAAGAACCTAAGGCAACCCTTGCAGGGAAGAGGCCTGGGCTGGTGGGAGGAGGGCAGACCTACCATCTCCTGTGGGGCAATGGACCTGGCTTGGCGCTGCAGTTGGATGCTGAGGGACGTGATGCGGCGCTCGGACTGGGAGGCCGCTGTGTGTTGCTCACAAAGGATGGTGTGCAGCCTCTCGTTCTCCGTCTGAAGCTTCTGCTTTTCCTTCTGCAGCTTCGTATTTTCCCTCTGCAGCCCCTCATTCTCTTCCTGCAGCTGGCGGGCACAGGATGCTTAGTCAGTCATTATCATGGGAGCCTCTGAGCGCCCAGCATCTGTGGGGCCCCCACCTATAGGCCCACACTGGTCAGGGTTTCAACAGGAGCAGGGAAGAGGGTTTCCAAACCTGGGCAGGTGGCTTTCTAACAAGACTCACTAACTTCCAGTTTGGGAACGTTTTCAAGCCTGAGGAGAAGGGAGAACTGAGCGCAGGCTGCAAGGATCAGGACACAAGGGCCCTGTCAGGTGTGGCCGCCCACCAAAGGGCAGTCAAGGGAAGTTGAGGCCATTCAAAAATCATCAAATAGGTGCTTTAGGTGAAAACAAAAGGTGAAGAAAATGTGGTAACATGCTACCTCTGGTGTAAGGGCAGAGGGAAAAATGAAACCGTGGATGTGGGTGTGGGGACTTGACTTGGTGTACTTTAAGATACTTCTCCTGCCCTGGCTGGCGTAGCTTAATGGATAAGGAGCCGGCCTGAGAACCAAAAAGTCGCTGGTTCGATTCCCAGTCGGGGCAACATGACTAGGTTGTGAGCCAAATGAGAGGCAGCCACACATGGTTGTTTCTCTCCTCTCTGCACCTGCACAGATATTTCTCTCCCTCTCTCCCTTCTTCTCTCTCAATAAGTAAATAAATAAAATCTTTCTTTTCTTTTTACCCCAACTGGCATAGCATAATGGATAAGCAGCTGGCCTGCAAACCAAACAGTCACTGGTTCGATTCCCAGTTGGGGCAACATGACTAGGTTGTGAGCCAAATGAGAGGCAGCCCACACATGGTTGTTTCTCTCCTCTCTGCAACCACACAGATATTTCTCTCCCTCTCTTTCTCTCTCCCTTACCCTCTCTCAATAAATAAATAAATAAAATGTATTTTTTTAAAGGAAGAGGTAATGTCTACCTTGAAGGGCAGTCATGAGGCTTAAATGAAGCAGTAAGCTAAGTACAAAGCAGGTGCTGGCATGTGATACGGTCTCTGGTATTAGTGTGAACCCATCTGCTCACAGCACCTAAGGACACGGGCACATCTTCAGCCTGGAGGGAGCAGGTTGCAACCTGGCCACTCCTGGTCACTTTGTGCCCCTTAAGCCTGAGGACTCCTCTCTCCTTAAAGAACCTGACTAATGAGACAAATAGCAGTGAGGTCAGAAGAACCTAAGGCAACCCTTGCAGGGAAGAGGCCTGGGCTGGTGGGAGGAGGGCAGACCTACCATCTCCTGTGGGGCAATGGACCTGGCTTGGCGCTGCAGTTGGATGCTGAGGGACGTGATGCGGCGCTCGGACTGGGAGGCCGCTGTGTGTTGCTCACAAAGGATGGTGTGCAGCCTCTCGTTCTCCGTCTGAAGCTTCTGCTTTTCCTTCTGCAGCTTCGTATTTTCCCTCTGCAGCCCCTCATTCTCTTCCTGCAGCTGGCGGGCACAGGATGCTTAGTCAGTCATTATCATGGGAGCCTCTGAGCGCCCAGCATCTGTGGGGCCCCCACCTATAGGCCCACACTGGTCAGGGTTTCAACAGGAGCAGGGAAGAGGGTTTCCAAACCTGGGCAGGTGGCTTTCTAACAAGACTCACTAACTTCCAGTTTGGGAACGTTTTCAAGCCTGAGGAGAAGGGAGAACTGAGCGCAGGCTGCAAGGATCAGGACACAAGGGCCCTGTCAGGTGTGGCCGCCCACCAAAGGGCAGTCAAGGGAAGTTGAGGCCATTCAAAAATCATCAAATAGGTGCTTTAGGTGAAAACAAAAGGTGAAGAAAATGTGGTAACATGCTACCTCTGGTGTAAGGGCAGAGGGAAAAATGAAACTATTTACTTATATTTGCATAAAGAAACTCTAGAACAGTACAAGAAAACAAGGTAAGCGGTCACCTGCGGACCGTGGATGTGGGTGTGGGGACTTGACTTGGTGTACTTTAAGATACTTCTCCTGCCCTGGCTGGCGTAGCTTAATGGATAAGGAGCCGGCCTGAGAACCAAAAAGTCGCTGGTTCGATTCCCAGTCGGGGCAACATGACTAGGTTGTGAGCCAAATGAGAGGCAGCCACACATGGTTGTTTCTCTCCTCTCTGCAACCGCACAGATATTTCTCTCCCTCTCTCCCTTCTTCTCTCTCAATAAGTAAATAAATAAAATCTTTTTTTCTTTTTACCCCAACTGGCATAGCATAATGGATAAGCAGCTGGCCTGCAAACCAAACAGTCACTGGTTCGATTCCCAGTTGGGGCAACATGACTAGGTTGTGAGCCAAATGAGAGGCAGCCCACACATGGTTGTTTCTCTCCTCTCTGCAACCACACAGATATTTCTCTCCCTCTCTTTCTCTCTCCCTTACCCTCTCTCAATAAATAAATAAATAAAATGTATTTTTTTAAAGGAAGAGGTAATGTCTACCTTGAAGGGCAGTCATGAGGCTTAAATGAAGCAGTCAGCTAAGTACAAAGCAGGTGCTGGCATGTGATACGGTCTCTGGTATTAGTGTGAACCCATCTGCTCACAGCACCTAAGGACACGGGCACAGCTTCAGCCTGGAGGGAGCAGGTTGCAACCTGGCCACTCCTGGTCACTTTGTGCCCCTTAAGCCTGAGGACTCCTCTCTCCTTAAAGAACCTGACTAATGAGACAAATAGCAGTGAGGTCAGAAGAACCTAAGGCAACCCTTGCAGGGAAGAGGCCTGGGCTGGTGGGAGGAGGGCAGACCTACCATCTCCTGTGGGGCAATGGACCTGGCTTGGCGCTGCAGTTGGATGCTGAGGGGCGTGATGCGGCGCTCGGACTGGGAGGCCGCTGTGTGTTGCTCACAAAGGATGGTGTGCAGCCTCTCGTTCTCCGTCTGAAGCTTCTGCTTTTCCTTCTGCAGCTTCGTATTTTCCCTCTGCAGCCCCTCATTCTCTTCCTGCAGCTGGCGGGCGCAGGATGCTTAGTCAGTCATTATCATGGGAGCCTCTGAGCGCCCAGCATCTGTGGGGCCCCCACCTATAGGCCCACACTGGTCAGGGTTTCAACAGGAGCAGGGAAGAGGGTTTCCAAACCTGGGCAGGTGGCTTTCTAACAAGACTCACTAACTTCCAGTTTGGGAACGTTTTCAAGCCTGAGGAGAAGGGAGAACTGAGCGCAGGCTGCAAGGATCAGGACACAAGGGCCCTGTCAGGTGTGGCCGCCCACCAAAGGGCAGTCAAGGGAAGTTGAGGCCATTCAAAAATCATCAAATAGGTGCTTTAGGTGAAAACAAAAGGTGAAGAAAATGTGGTAACATGCTACCTCTGGTGTAAGGGCAGAGGGAAAAATGAAACTATGTACTTATATTTGCATAAAGAAACTCAAGAACAGTACAAGAAATCAAGGTAAGCGGTCACCTGCGGACCGTGGATGTGGGTGTGGGGACTCGACTTGGTGTACTTTAAGATACTTCTCCTGCCCTGGCTGGCGTAGCATAGTGGATAAGGAGCCGGCCTGTGAACCAAAAAGTCGCTGGTTCGATTCCCAGTCGGGGCAACATGACTAGGTTGTGAGCCAAATGAGAGGCAGCCACACATGGTTGTTTCTCTCCTCTCTGCAACTGCACAGATATTTCTCTCCCTCTCTTTCTCCCTCCCTTCTTCTCTCTCAATAAATAAATAAATAAAATCTTTTTTTTTTTTTACCCCAACTGGCATAGCATAATGGATAAGGAGCCGGCCTGCAAACCAAACAGTCACTGGTTCGATTCCCAGTTGGGGCAACATGACTAGGTTGTGAGACAAATGAGAGGCAGCCCACACATGGTTGTTTCTCTCCTCTCTGCAACCACACAGATATTTCTCTCCCTCTCTTTCTCTCTCCCTTCTTCTCTCTCAATAAATAAATAAATAAAATCTTTTTTAAAAAATCTTTTTTTAAAAAAAGATATTTCTCCTGCCTGAGGAATAAATTTGAATGTGTTTCCCATTTTAAAGTGTTTCAGGTGAAATGAACTTCATCAGATGGGGTGACTGGAGTGGGGAGGCTGCTATGTGCCCCAGTCTGATTCATGCACTCTGACCTCCTGAGCTCTCTGTAAGCAGAACCTGAGGCTGTTGTTAATGGGCTTCCTCTTCAACTTGCCTCCTCCTCAAAGGCATTTTACAGAAGCTGTTTCTCTGCCTTGAAGCCTGCTGCTTTCTGTTCACTGGTCCCAGTATCAGAGCCCTTCCATTGGGGCTACCCTTGAACTATTACAGAGGTCCACAGCCACCTGGTTCTCTCCTGGGTGGGATTTCAAAGGAGGACCTGAACTCAAAATGACCAGGCAATTCATCTGAGGTTGATAGCAAAAGCCTCCTTGGAGGGCCTCATGGTCACTGCCCCGGGCAACACAAAGTAAAGGACGTGGTGGTTTAGAAGAGGCCTGGAGTCCCCTGTTTGTGGCCAGGGAAGTGGCTGTCTAAGCAGTTGACCCTTTCGTGTATTGATGAGGGTTAGCAGCCAGGAATAATAACAGCAACAAAATACCTGCCAACCAGTTCAAGTCGGGGAGGCCCAGAACAGTGTTTAAAGGCTGGGAGAAGAACATCACAGGAACCAAGCTCCCCCCAACCACACTGCCCCGACCACCCAATAAGAACTACCTGTCTGTTATTAGCTGCAAACTGATTTTTCAGTTCCTGAAGCATCCTCTTCCATTCTCTTTTCTGAAAAAAAAAATTACAAGTTTACAAATCGGGCCCCTTCAGGTATTAAAATATATTATAAAACTACAGGAATTAAGAAGTATAGCTCATGATTAGGAAGACGGAGCAGTGAAAAGAATAAGCAGTTCAGAGAAAGACAGGAAAATATGGGATCTTAGTCTTGGGGAGGATGAATTGCTGACTAATTATGTTTCAGATAGTAACTAAGTTCCTGAAATTAAAAAATATATATGAATTTGGACCCTTATTTCATATCTTTAACGAAAATAAAGTCAAAGATTTAAACAAAAATACAAGTGACTGTCAGCAAGATGGTGGAATAGGAGGTTCCAGCTCTCAAACCACCCACAGATGAGATGACCCTTATGGGAACCTGGGAATCCTGCCCACAGGTTCCAGTACCTTGATGGAACAAGAAGTCAAAGGACAGATGCATTGAAGAGAACAGTTCCACATTACTGCATCATCCCTCCCCCAAGGCAACCCAGCTCAGTGCCAAGAGATACTTCCTCAAGCTGGCAGAGCATCCCCAAACCAGCCCAGCTTTGAGGAGTGCTGCCCAGGAAGCCCCCTTCTCTCGCCGCCCCCAGAACAGAGGACATTGGCATGGCTGAAATGGCGCATGGCTCTGACGCGCAGATCTCAGCAACTGGCCACAGACACTTGTGGCCACCAGGAGGTGTGGGAGGGGAGAAGGAAAAAAGATAAAGAGTATTTGTATGCAACTGAAGTTAAGTTGTATCACCTTAACCCAGACTGCTGGAACTATAAAGTGTTCTATGTAAGCCTCCTACTAATCACAAAAAAAAAAAAAAAAAAAAACGCCTATAGCAGATACCAAAATGATGAAAAGAGAAAAGAATCAGAACATACCACTAGAAAACAAGCATCAAATCACAAAGGAAGAGAGGGACAGAGAGAAAAAAGTGATTTCAAGAAAAGTCTAAAAACAAAATAACCAGAGTAAGTACTCATTACATTATTTTCAGTGTATGTACAATGTAGTGATTATACACTTATATACTTTACAAAGTCTAGTACCCATCTGACACATACATAATTATTACAATATTGTTTACTGTATTTCCTAGGCTGCACTTTACAACCCTATGACTGTTTTTATTACTGACAATTTGAACTTCTTAATCCCTTCACCTTTTTCCCTGATCCTCCTAACCCTGCTTCAATCTAGCAACCGTCAATGTGTTCTGTTTTGTTTGTTCATTTATTTTGTTTTATAAATTTCACATATAATAGTGAAATCATATGGTATTTGTCTTTCTCTGTCTTCTTATTTCACTCATCATA
Organism: Saccopteryx leptura; assembly: GCF_036850995.1. Lineage (NCBI taxonomy): Eukaryota > Metazoa > Chordata > Mammalia > Chiroptera > Emballonuridae > Saccopteryx > Saccopteryx leptura. The sequence goes on along the minus strand of NW_027095761.1, from coordinate 21,362 downwards.
ATATCCACTAGGTCCATCCATGTTGTCTCAAGGAAAGATTTCACTCTTTTAATGACTGACTAATATTTCATTGTATATATCCTTGTATGTACCACATTTTCTTTATCCATCCATCTATCAGTAGATGCTCAGGTTGCTTGCTTATCTTGGCTATTATAAATAACGCTTGCTATGAACAGAGGGGTGCATTTATCTTTTATGTTAGTGTTTTTTATTTTTTATTTCTTTACATAAATAAACAGATATGGACCTGCTGAGTCATAAGGTAGTTTCATTTTTAATTTTTTGAGGAATCTCCATACCATTTTACATAGTGGTGCACTATTTATAATCCCATCAACAGTGCACCAGGATTTCCTTTTCTTTCTACCCTTGCCAACAGTAGTTGTTGATTTGTTATCAATAATTACTTTAAATTTAAATGGATTAAATTTTCTTATCAGCAGCAGTTGTGGAGTGGCTGAGTGAGGTTGTTTTGGTTTTTGTTTGTTTGTTTGTTTGTTTTAGAAAAACAAAGCCAAGTCTTGGCTGGTGTGGCTCAGTGGATTGAGCACCAGCCTGTGAACTGAAAGGTCACCAATTCCCAGTTAGGGCATATGGCTGGATTATGGGCTGGGAGACATGCAATCAATGTTTCTCTTCCTTTCTCCCTCCCTTCTCTCTCTAAAAAATATAATAAAATATTTAAAAAAGAAAAATTAGGCCAAACTATATGCTGCCCACAGAGATTCACTTTAGCTTTAAGGACACACATAAGCAGAAACTGAAGGGGCAGAAAAAGATATTTTATGTAAATGGTAGCCAAAAGAGAACAGGGATAGCTAAACTTATAACAGACAAAAGACTTTAAGTCAAAAACTGTCCCCAGAGACAAAGAAAGTCATTACAGAATGATAACGGATCAATTCATCAAGAGCATGTAACAATTATAAATACATAGACACCCAACATCACAGCACATTTATGTATAAAGTGAATATTTACATAAATAAGGGAGAAATAGACAGTAATACAATAATAGTAAGGAACTAAAATAAAACAATGGATATAGCATTCAGACAGAAAATCAATGATAAAAAAAACAAGCACACTTAAACTGCAACACTAAATACCGAATGAACCTAATAAACATACACAGAAAACTCCATCCAAAAGTAGCAGAATGTACATTATTCTCAAGCACACAAGGAACATTTTCCCACAAAACAAATCTTGCCAGTTTAAGATTGAAATCTTGTCAAATTAATCTTTTCCATAAGCAATACATTAAAGCTAGAAATCAATAACAGGAGGGAAACAAGAAAAGTTCACACAAGTTTGGGCAAATTAAACAACATACTCCTTCCCCAGCTGGCGTAGTATAGTGGATAAGGAGCCAGCCTTCCAACCAAAATGTCGTTGGTTCAATTCCCAGTCGGGGCAAAATGACTAGGTTGTGAGCCAAATGAGAGGCAGCCCACATATGGTTGTTTCTCTCCTCTCTACAACCTCACAGATATTTCTCTCCCTCTCTCTTTCCCTTCTCCTCTCTCAATAAAATAAATAAATTTTTTTTAAAAAAAACATACTCCTAAAAACCAGTGGGTCAAAGAAAAAATCAAAAGAGAAACCAAATAATATCTTGAGACAAATGGAAATGAAAATACAACATATCATAACTAAGAAGAAGTAGATAATTACATCTAAAAGAAAAGTGTACAGTAATGAACTTCTACATAAAAAAAGACAAAAATTTCAGATAAACACCTTAAGAAAATTGAAAGTCCAAAGTTAGCAAAAGGATTAAAATAATAAGGAATAGAGCAGATATAAATAAAATAGAGACTAGAAAATCAATATAAAAGATCAACAAAACTAAAAGTGGATTTTTTAAAAAGATATAATTGACAAATCCATAGATAGACCAAGAAAAAAGAGAGGTCTCAAATAAATAAAATCAAGTTGAAAGAGTAGATACTACACTTGATAACACAGAAATGCAAAAGATCACGAGAGACTATTATGGACAATTACATACCAACAAATTGGATAATCTAGAAAAAGTGAATAAATTCCTTAGAAACATGCAACTTACCAACACTGAAAATCTAAACAGACCTACAATGAGTAACAAGATTGAATCAATAAACAAAACAAATCTCCCAATAAAGAAAAGCCCATAATCAGATGCCTTCACTGGTATATTCTACCTAACATTTCAAAAATTAATGCAAATTCTTCCCCCCAAAAAACTGAAGAAGAAGGAACACTATCAAAATCATTTTATGAGACCATCATTACACTTATCAACCAGACAAGAACACTACAACAACAACAACAAAAACTAGAGGCCAATATCCCTGAAGAACTTAGATTGAAAATCCTCAACAAAATATAAGCAAATCAAATTCAACAGCACATTAAAATGATCATACACCATGATCAAGTAAAATTCATTTCAAGCATGCAAGTATTGTTCAGCATACACAAATCCATAAATGTGACCCACCACATTAAAGCATAAGGAATAAAATAATATAATCATCTCTGTAGATATAAAAATGCATTTGACAAAATTCAATTGCCCTTCACGATAAAACTTTCAATCAGTTGGGTAGAAAAGGAATATACAAAATAATAAGTAGCATAAATGACAAGCCCACAGCTAACTCTTTTCCTCTAAGGTTAAGAACAAGAGCAAAATGCCATCTCACCATTTCTATTAAACATAGTATTGAAAATCCTAGCCAGAGCAATCAGGCAATAAAATAAATTTAAAGCATCCAAATTAGAAAGAAAGAAGTAAAATTATCTTTGATTGTAGATGACATGGTCAATATAGAAAATCCTAGAGACTCCACCAAAAGGGAAAAAAAACTGTTAGAACTAATAAACAAATCCAGTAAAGTTACAGGATGCAAAATCAACATGCAAAAATCAGTTGTGTTTTTATATACTAACAAAAAACTATTCAAAGGATAAATTAAGAAAAATTCTGTTTACGATAGCATCAAAACAATTAAAAACATAGAAATAAATTTAACCAAATAAATGAAAGATCTGTACACTGAAAACTATAGAAACATCAATTTAAGAAACTGTAGAAGACACAAATAAATGGAAAAATATTCTGTGCTTATTGATTAGAAGAATATTGTTAAAATATCCTTACTACCCAAAACAATCTACAAATTCACCGTAATCCCTATCAAAATTCCAATGGTATTTTTCACAAAAATAGAAAAAAAAACTTAAAGTTCAAATAGAACCACAGAAGACTCAAAATAGTCAAAATAATCTTAAGCCAAAAAAACAACTGTAGGCAAAACTTTCTGATGGCAAATTATATTGCAAAGCTATAGTAAGCAAAACAGTGTGGTTCTGGCATAAAAAAAGAATGGACCAAAATACAAGACCCAGAAATAAGCCTACATATCAATGGTCAACTAATCTTTGACAAGGGCCTCAAGAATACAAAAAAGAGAAAGGATAGTCTATACAATAAGCGGTATTAGAGAAAATTGATATCCACGTACAGAATAAAATTGGGTCAATGACTTGCACTATACATAAGGATCAATTCAAAATGAGTTAAATACTAAAACATAGGGCCAGAAGCCATAAAACTTCTAGAAAAAATCATAGAGGGAAAGCTCTATAACGTTGGTCTTGGCAGTGATTATTTTGGACATGACATGAAAAGCACAAGCTACAAAAGCAGAAAGAAACACACAGGACTACAACAAACTAAAAAGTTTCTGCATAGCAAAGGAAGTAATCCAAAAACCAAAAAGTCAATCTATGTAATGAAAGAAAATATTTGCAAGCCATATATCTCATTAGGGGTTAATATCCAAAATAAAAGGAACTCATACAACTCAATAGCACAAAATACAAGCGACCCAATTTAAAAATGAGCAAAGGAACTAAATGAACATTTCTCTAAAGAAGCATACAGATGGCCCTGGCTGGCGTGGCTCAGTGGTTGAGCGCCTGCCTGCGAACCAGACAGTCTGGGTTCGGTTCCCGGTCAGGGCACATGCCTGGGTTGCAGGCCAGGTCCCCAGCTGGGGACCAGAGGCAACCACACATTGATGCTTCTCTCCCTCTCTTTCTCCCTCCCTTCCCCACTCTCTAAAAATAAATAAATAAATATTTTTTAAAAAAATTTAAAAAGAAGCATACAGATGGCCTACAGGTATATAAACAGGAGCTCAACATCATTAACCAGCACAAAAATGCAAATCAAACCACTGTGAGATAATCATCCCACACCTGTTGAAATGGCTATTTTTTTTAATGTGTGTTGGCAAGAATGTGAAAAAAAAACAAACCCTTGTGTACTCTTTCTGGGGATGTAAACTGTCATAACCCTTATACCAGTGAGTGGGGGTTTCTAAAAAATATTTAAAACAAAGTTACTCATTTTCCCTGGGTAGCTCCCATGTAAACATGAGGTATATATATTAATAAGCTTTTGTTTCCTTTTCTCTTGTTAAAAAAATTAAAAATAGAACTACCATATATTCCATAAATCTCACATCTTGGTATTGATCTAAAGGAATTAAAGTCAGGATCTTGAAGAATTATCCATTTTCCCATGTTCATTGCAATATTATTCACATTAGCCAAATTATGGAAAGCTAATAATCCTTCAAAAGACAAATGGATAATAAAAATGTAGTATGTATATACACTAGAATCTATTTTTTAAGCCTTTTATTTATTTATTGAGAGAGAGGAAGGGAGGGAGAGAGAGGGGGAGAGAAATATCTATGTGTGGTTGCAGAGAGGAGAGAAACAACCACGTGTGGCTGCCTCTCACTTGGCTCACAACCCAGTCATGTTGCCCCAACTGGGAATTGAACCAGTGACTTTTTGGTTCACAGGCCAGCACCTTATCCACTACACTACACCAGCCAGGGCCACTGGAATCTTATTCAGCCTTAAAAAAGCATAAAGAAGGAAATCTGGCTATTTGCATCAATAAAAATGGACCAAGAAAACATTATACTAAGTGAAAGAAGTCAGACATAGAAAGCCAAACACTGCAATATCTCACTTGTAGGGAATCCTAAATAGTCAAACTCACAGAAACAAACAATAGAATGGTGATTATCAGGGGCTAAGAGGAAGATAAAATGGTCAAAAAATACAAAGTTTCTTATGCAAGATATAAAATACTGTATTCTGTGTTTAAAATTTGCTAAGAAAAAGGAGATCTTATGTCAAGTGCCATTACCACACACAAAGAAAATTATAATAATAAAGAGAGGGGAGGAAACTTTGGGAGGTGACAATATGTCCATAGCCTGATGATGTTGATAGTTTCCAGGGTGTATACTTATCTTCAAACTTAATGAATTGTATATATTAACTACACATATCATTCATACTTCAATAAAGTTATATGAAGGAATGAAAAATAAATAAGGCCATGAAAGCACTAGAAGAAAACAAAATTCTTTAAAATCTTAGAATGGGCATAAACAAGAGATTAATAATTTCAATTTTTTGACACATAAACATTGTTAATTTTATATATGGCCAAAATCACATTAAACAACATCAAAAGACCAATAGAAAACTAGAAAAACAGCCACAACAAGAACAATAAAAGGAGGACTTCTTTCCAGATGGAGGCATAGAAAGAAATGCCTTGCCTTCTCGTGCAACCATAGAAAGAATTACAACTAGATCTAAAAATTGTCAGAAAATCCTGTATGGAAGTCTGACACAAGGATTTAAAGAACCACATTCACCCAGATGGGTCTCAGAGATGGGAAGAAAGGTGCAGAGACAGTGTGATGCAGAGAATGGCAGTGGAATGGATGGTTCCACATTCATGTATTGTGGATAAAGATCAGGAGGGATACCTTGGAAGCAAGTAATTCCAGCTCTGGACCAGACTGTGATGGGCTGAGGATAGGCAAGACCCAGAGTGGAAATGTTTCAGTTAAACCCAACCAAGCTAGAGCAGGATGTTAATTGTTATGCTGGCTTTGCAGTTGTATGCATCAGGCAAGTGTTAATGACAGGATGTCTCAAGAAGTATGTTTATTTAAGATCCTCAAGGACTGCTTCATTTGGCAAACCAACTGCTTAAACAGCTGCCAACTCACTCCCAGATGTGGAATTTTGCTTTGTAATAAGTTAATTGCAAGGGCTCAGGGCTGTTCATTTGAATCCCTATGGGGAGAGAGTGAGCAGTCGCCAGCTGACTAATAAGGGTTTGGGGCTATTCACCCTACTCCCTGCGTGGAGTAAGGATGGGCAGTCACCAGCCAACTAATAAAGGCTCTTCCAAAATTCAGTGCATTATGTCTCTGATCCATGATCTCTCTTTGATCTATAACACACACCACATGTTGAGTGAGAAGGTTCTCATCAGCAACACGCAGCATTAAGTAAAAACCTTTTTCCCCATTCAGATGATGTGGAGTTTGTCCTGCAAACCCCATGGGTGATTTGGCAAATGAAGGGTAAGAAGCAGGTACAAGGTTTCAGGAAAAAAGTAATAGGCTTCTGTATTTCATGGCATGTGTCATCTCAGGCAGGCAAAAATTTTCTTGCCCCCCAAATCTACGGCTTCTCAAAGCTTCATTACAAAAGGCTTTTCCACCATCAGCTTTCTCCACTAAAAGCTATCTCCTCCCCATGCTTCTCTCAAACTCTTCTCCCCAAAAAGCTCCCTCCCCAAAGTTCCTCTGCTCATTATATCCAATCCAATACACATTTTTCTCTCTACATGTCTCACAGGTAAGCTTTCATCAGGAATCCCCAAGCCTGGGTTTCCCTAGTAACAGAGCAACAGAGTCATTTTCATCCTAATAGGGCAAAGCCTCTGTTTAATATTTAAATACCAGAGCTGCATGTCTGGCATCCTTTGAATGTAATGGGCTGTGTGTATGTGACTTTTTGGATCTGGATCATGAAATCTCAAGGCCAAACTCTCACAAAAGGTGTGTCATGGCATGTCCAACATTAGTTGGTAAAAGGCTCACTAGGCACATGACACACTCCATGCTTACCCAGCCTTTTGGCTGTAGGCTCGCAAGTCATATGTCACACTCCATGCTCCATGCCACTCCCAGTTGGTGAGGTTACGTCGTGAAATATCCCACAACCACACAGCCCAGGGTTCCAGCACCAAGAAGATAAATACCCATAATTTCTGCCTGAAAAAAATGTTGGGATTGAGGTGGCAGAAGAAACTGCTAAATTTTCAGGATACCAGGTTTAAAGGGTTCACATGGACTTAAAATGTACACAGGCCCACCCATTCTGGGATTCAACACCCAGGGCAACAGTTGGAAGGGCGCCTGTCACATCTGAGAAGTGGGTGAAGTGAATGGAAATGGGATGATTGATAGGCAAACCTCCAGAAGCTAAGCAGCTCTCCCCAAACACAGATCCACAAAACAGTGAAGTGGGTTTCCCCACCCTGGCAATTACCTAAGGCTCCACCCCTTACAATTTACAGGTGCCTTTTCTACAATAGGCCATGCTACTAAGACAGGGAGTCAAAGCAGCTCTACCTAATATACAGAAACAAACACAGGGAGGCTGCCAAATTGAGGAGACAAAGAAATATGGCCCAAATGAAAGAACAACAAAATCCCAGAAAAAAACTAAATGAAACAGAGATAGCCAACCTATCAGATGCAGAGTTCAAAACACTGGTGATTAAGATGCCCAAAGGAGGAATAAAATGAAAGCTACACTAAGTAAAATAAAGAAAAAAATCTATTGGAAACCATAGTAAAGAGGAGGAAACTGGGATTCAAATCAGTGATTTGGAACATGAGGAAGAAATAAGCATTCAATCATAATGGCAAGAAGAAGAAAAACTTCAAAAAAAAAAGATAGTAAGGAAAAAAGAAACAATCAGGAACACAGGTTTAAAGAAGAAAATGGCTTTGGACAATTATTTATCAATAATAACCTTAAATGTAAATGGACTAAATGCTCCTATAAAAAGACATAGGGTAGCTGACTGGATAAGAAAACACAAACCACATGTATGTTGCCTACAGGAGACCCATCTCAGAACCAAAGATCTACACAGATTGAAAATAAAAGGATGGGGGAAAATGTTTCAAGCAAACAGCCAAGAAAAAAAGGCAGGGGTAGCAATACTAATATCAGACAAAATAGATTTCAAAGTAAAATCCATAAAAAAGGACCCAGATGGACACTTCATAATCGTAAAAGGTAGAACTCAGCAAAAAGACTTAACCATTGTAAACATATATGCACCCAACATTGGAGCACCAAAATACATCAAGAAAATTCTGGAGGAATTCAAGAAAGAAATTGACAGCAACACACTCATAGTAGGGGACTTTAACACCCCCCTTTCAACATTGGACAGATCCTTGAAACAAAAACTCAGTCATGATACCAAGGCCCTGAATGACACTCTAGAAAAAATGGACCTCATAGATATATATAGAGTATTTCACCCTAAGGAAGCAAAATATACATTCTTCTCAAATGTACATGGAACATTCTCAAAGATTGACCATATAGTAGGACACAAAACAAGTCTCAACAAATTCAAGAAAATTGAAATAATATCAAGCATATTCTCAGATCACAAGGCCCTGAAATTAGAAACCAACTTAAAGGAAAAAACTCAAAAGCATATGAATACTTGGAAACTGAATAACTCTATTTTAAAATGGGAATTGGTGATCATGGAAATCAAGGAAGAAATCAAGAAATTTTTGGAGACAAATGATAATGAACATACAACATGTCAAAACTTATGGGACACAGCAAAGGCAGTACTGAGAGGAAAGTTTATAGCTATACAGGCCCATCTAAGGAAGACAGATACATTTCTAATAAATGAACTAAATATGCAACTACAAAAACTAGAGAAACAGCAACAAATAAGGCCAAGAGCAAGCAGAAGGAAAGAAATTACCAAAATCAGAGCAGAGTTAAACCACATAGAATCTAAAGAAACAATGCAAAAGATCATCAAATCAAGGAGCTGGTTCTTTGAAAAAATAAACAAAATTGACAAACCATTATCAACACTCATCAAGAAAAAAAGAGAAAAGACCCAAATAAATAAAATGAGAAATGAAAGAGGAGAAATTACAACAGACCCGACAGAAATTCAGACGATCATAAGAAAGTACTATGAACAGCTATATGCCAAGAAATTTGACAATCTGAATGATATGGACCAATTCCTAGAATCATACAATCTTCCAAAACTGAAACAAGAAGAGATAGATAGCCTTAATAGCCCAATAACAGTGAGTGAAATTGAATCAGTAATTAAAAATCTTCCAGCACACAAAAGCCCAGGCCCAGATGGCTTCACAGGTGAATTTTATCAAACATTTAGGGATGAATTAATCCCTATTCTTCTCAAATTATTTTGGAAAATCCAAGAAGAGGGGAGAATCCCAAACTCCTTCTATGAGGCCAGTATTATCCTAATTCCAAAACCAGATAAAGACTCAACAAAGAAAGAAAACTACAGACCAATATCGCTGATGAACACAGATGCAAAAATCCTCAACAAAATACTGGCAAACCAAATTCAACAATACATTAAAAAGATTATACACCATGATCAAGTGGGATTCATACCAGGCATGCAAGGATGGTATAACATTCGCAAATCAATAAATGTAATACAACACATAAATCAAATGAAGGACAAAAACCACATAATTGTTTCAATAGATGCTGAAAAAGCTTTTGATAAAATACAACACCCATTCATGATAAAAACACTTAGTAAAATAGGAATAGAGGGGGCATATCTGAACATTATAAAAGCCATATATGAAAAACCTACAGCCAATATCATACTCAATGGAGAAAAACTGAAAGCATTCCCCCTCAGATCAGGAACAAGACAAGGGTGCCCGCTATCACCACTACTATTCAATATAGTACTGGAAGTTCTAGCCATGGCAATCAGACAAGAAAGAGAAATAAGAGGTATCCAAATGGGAAAGGAGGAAGTCAAACTAGCACTGTTTGCAGATGACATGATAGTCTATATGGAAAACCCCATAAGTTCCAACCTAAAACTACTTGAGCTGATAGACAAGTTTGGCAATGTAGCAGGATACAAAGTCAATATACAGAAATCAAAGGCATTTTTGTACACTAGCAATAAAGCAATAGAAGTGGAAACTAGCAGAAAAATTCCATTCACAATAGCAACAAAAAAAATAAAGTACCTTGGTATAAATCTAACAAAGGAGATAAAAGACTTGTACTCAGAAAACTATGGAACACTGAAGAAAGAAATCAAGGAAGACATAAACAAATGGAATCATATACCATGCTCATGGATTGGAAGAATTAACATAATAAAAATGGCTATACTACCCAAAGCAATCTATAGATTCAATGCAATCCCTATCAAAGTTCCAATGTCGTATTTTTCTGACATAGAACAAATAATTCAAAAATTCATATGGAAACATAAACCTCCCCGAATAGCCAAAGCTACCCTGAGAAAGAAGAACACAGCAGGGGGTATCACCATACCAGACATCAAGCTATATTACAAGGCTACTGTAATCAAGACAGTCTGGTACTGGTATAAAAACAGAGAAACAGACCAATGGAACAGAATAGAGAGCCCAGAAATAAACCCAAACCTCTATGGTCAACTAATATTTGACAAAGGAGGAAGAAATATAAGATGGAACAAAGTCAGCCTCTTTAACAAATGGTGTTGGGAGTTATGGTCACGAACATGTAAAAGAATGAAAGTAGACCAGGAGTTGTCTCCATACACCAAAATAAACTCAAGATGGATAAAAGACTTAAATATAAACCCAAACACCATCAAAACCCTGGAGGAAAAGATAGGCAGAAAAATCTCAGATATTCTCTGCAGCAAAATATTCACAGACATATCCCCCAGGACAAGAGATATAAAGGACAGGATAAACAAATGGGACTACATCAAATTAAAAAGCTTTTGCTCATCAAAAGATAACTACAGCAAAATAATAAGGGATCCAACCACATGGGAAGACATCTTTGCCAATGAAACTTCAGACAAGGGGCTGATCTCTAAAACATATAAGGAACTTATATGACACAACTGCAAGAAGACAAGCAACCCAATAAAAAAATGGGCAATAGAGTTGAACAGACAATTCACAAAGGAAGACATACAAAGAGCTCAGAGACACATGAAAGAGTGCTCAACATCGCTAGCCATAAGGGAGATGCAAATTAAAACTACACTAAGATACCATTACACACCAGTAAGAATGGCAACCATCAACAAATCAACAAATGACAGGTGCTGGCGGGGATGTGGAGAAAAGGGAACCCTAAAACACTGCTGGTGGGACTGCAGCCTAGTACAACCACTATGGAAAACAGTATGGAATTTCCTTAAAAAGCTTAAAATGGAAGTACCTTATGACCCAGCAATCCCACTGCTTGGACTATACCCCAAAAACCCTAAAATGCCAATTCAAAGGGCACTATGCACCCCAATGTTCATAGCAGCATTATTTACAATAGCAAAGCAGTGGAAGCAGCCAAAGTGCCCAACAGTGGAGGAATGGATCAAAAAACTGTGGTATATATACACAATGGAGTGCTATGTGGCAGAAAGAAAGGGAGACATTGTGACATTTGGAACAACATGGTTGGAACTGGAGAAAATCATGCTCAGTGAAATTAGTCAAGAGAGGAAAGACAAATACTATATAATATCACCTATAAGTGGATCCTAATGAACGGGAAAGACCATCGTACAAAAAATAGGAATATTGGAAATATAAAACAAGAACAACAACTACAACATTGCCTACAAGGACTGGAAAGATGGTGGGGGAGGGGAGAAGGTTTTGGGGATAGGCGGGTGGGGAAAATTCTAGGGAAGCAGAGGGAGGGATACCAGGGGCATGATCTGCAGGGAGAATTGAAAAGGGCAGAGGGAGATGGGGGGAGGGGATAGTTGGGGGCAGGAAAGAGTTGAAACATTCTTGAGAGCAAGGAGTCCCAGACCCACACAAGGACCCCCAGTCCATGTTTCCAGAGCCAAAAAGATAAGTCCCCACAAATTCTGGCTGCAAAAACCATCAGGTATTTAGTCAGTGAAAGAAACATTTGGAGCACCAAGCAGCTTCTCTAAAGAACCCACATACAGACTCATCTCCTCAGACTCACTCCCTCTGGACTTGACAGCACCCAGGTGATGGCTTGAGAGGCATCAGAGGTGTGCAGGGGGAGGTTGAAATGTCTGGCATTAGGGCAAGCAGAGGCTATTGTCCCTATTCTGGTTCAAAGGAAGAAACCATCCCCACCCATAGAGTTGGCAGGCTGGTGTCATATCTGAGATTCCATCAACTTGGCTAAAACTGTTTGATGCTCCTTAGAGAACCTCAGGTACTCTACTCCACCCAACTTATGGGCCCACTCAAGCTGCTTTTCCATAGGAATGGTAGTCTTGGTTCACCTTCACAACTTCTTAATAAACAAACTGGAGCTGGCCTCAGTGAACTCTAGACCTGGCACTAGCAGCCTAGATTCACAGCTGGGCTTCACCTGGGAAACTCCAAACCCAACACAAGTAGCCGCCAATTCAAATTGCTTTATAGCTCAGGAAGGGTGACTTCAGAAAAAAACATAGGCAGGGGCTGATATTGGCCTGTATCACAAGGGAAATCCCAGGACCAGTGCACCCAGTGGACAGCTACCACCACACTGCCCCTGCACAGCTTATCCTCCACATAGGGCAGAGGTTGGTGGTAAGTGGTAACAGCCAGTCCTTGCAACTAAGTGGTTTGGGTAAATCTCTCCCATTGATCTGCCACAGCAACCAAAGTTAAACTACAGGAGAAGGGTGTACTCAGCCTATGCAAAAGTTGCAGCTTGAGTACCCAGCTTGGGTGATAAAGGGAGGTTGTGCCACGAGACCCTACAGAACACCTACTACATGAGGCCACATTACCAAGACACAGAGTCAAGGCAGCTCTACCTGGTGCATAGAGGCAAACACAGGGAGGCTGCCAAGGAGACAGAGAGGCATGGCCCAAGTGAGGGAGTGGATCAGAACTCCAGAAGGAGAGCTGGATGAAATGGAGATAGGCAATTTGTTGAATGCATAGTTCAAAACACTGGTTATAAGAATACTCAAGGAAACTAGTGCATAAGAGAGATCCTGGCACATAAAAGTATCTGGCAATTAGGCCACACAGCTATGAGGTGTGGAGCTCCAGCAAACACCCAAGTCTTCACCCCCTGAAAATGACTAGGGTGCTACATACTGACAGCATAGGAAAACAAGCAGAGAGATATCAAAGCAGCTGAATAGAAATGGAGGCTGCTGAACTGAGAAGAAACATAACCCAGATGAAGAAGCACATTGGAACCCCAGAGAGAGATCTGAGCAGATTGGAACCCCAGAGAGAGATCTGAGCAATGAACAGATAGCTAGCTTGACAGATGCAGAGTTCAAAACACTGGTGCTAAAAATGCTTAGAGATCTCCTAGAACAAGGTAAAATTATTGCAAAAGAAATAGGTGCAGTCCTGAGGGAAATGCAGAAGAATACACAGGAGGCCAGCAGTGAAGGGAGGAAAGCTGGGATTCAAATCAACAATTTGAAACATAGAAAATAAATAAAAACTCAACCAAAACAAAAAGTAAAAAAAAAAAACAAACCAGAAATAAAAGGAATGAGGATAGTTTGAGTAGACTCTGGGACACCTCCAGGAGGGCCAACATCCAAATCATAGGGGTGCCAGAAGGAGAGGAAGAGGAGCAAGAAATTGAAAACTCATTTGAGAGAATAATGAAGAAAAACTTCCCTGGTTTGGTGAAGGAAATAGGTACACAGGTCCAGGAGGCACAAAGAGTTCCAAGCAAGTTGAACCAAAGGAGGTCCACACTGAGATATATCATGATTGCAATGGCCAAAGTTAAAGAGATAATCTTAAAGTCAGCAAGAGACAGGCAGAGAGTTACTTACAGACGAGCTCCCAAATGACTCTCAGCAGATTTTTCAAAAGAAAGTTTGCAGACCAAAAGAATTTGTCAGGACATGTTCAAAGTGTTGAAAGACAAAAATCTATGTCCAAGACTTCTCTATCCAGCAAAGCTGTCATTTAGAATGAACAGGCAGGCAAGGTGTTTCCCAGATAAGGTGAAACTGAAAGAGTTCATTACAAAGTCCTTATATAAAATGCTTAAGGGCCTTAATTAAGAAAAACATTTGGAAGGGTATCAGCTAGGTTGGGGAGTTAGGAGAATGAGGAAAAAGACAGGACAGCATGAAGGACCTGGGAGCAACATGGGAAATGCAGAAAGCAGGGAACATATATGGACTGAAATGTGGAATGGTCATAGGAGGGAAGTGGGGAAGAGGTCAGGGGGAGTCAGGGAGAGAAGAGCTAGGACAACTGTAATAACATAATCAACAAATTATACCCCAAAAAAGGGATATACAGTCAGAAACAAAGGATACATTAACTGAAATGGAGAATAATTTATGGGGAGACAAAAGAGAAGTAGATGAAACAGGAAAGTAAGGCAATGTTTTGGAACATGGGGGGGGAAGACAGCCAATTATAACAGCATGAAGATTGTGGAGTCCAGAAAATGGGGGACAGAGTGGGCAGCCTGTGGGACAACTTTAAGCAACCCAACATTTGCATCATGGGGGTGCCAGAGGGAGAGGAGAAAGAGCAGGAGATTGGAAATCTATTTGAAAGAATAAGGAAGGAGCTTCCCTCATTTGGTGAGGGAGATGTACATGTGGGTCCAGGAAGCACAGAGAGTCACAAGTCAGAGAAGTGCAAAGAAGCCCACTCCAGGACACACTATATTTAAAATGCCATGGGTTAAAGATAAAGAGATGGGAAGGGTGGTGTGAGAGAATGGGTGAAGAGGTGAGGGGATTAAGAAGTACAAATAGGTAGTTACAGAATGGTCATAGGGATGTGGGGTACAGTGTAGTCAAAGAACACACACTCATTACCTGTGGACATGAACAGAGGTAGGCAGATTGCCTGAGGGAGTGGTGGGTGCTGGGTGGAAGAGGGCAAAGGGGGAAAATGGGGACAACTGTAATAGCATAATCAATAAAATATCATTTTTTAAAAAGTTAAAATTCAGGTTCGAATGCCTTCTGAGGTTTGGAATAATACAGGAAACTTCAACTCCCTGTTGTACTTTTGGCCAGACAGGTCTGGCAAAATAATTGGATATTCCTTTCCAGATAACCTAAAATTATTTGCCACATCAATAAGATTCAACCCTAGCTCTGACTCCCAGCTCTGTGATACCAGGCAGAATTTGGGCCCCATGGGATCTATGTGCATCCTGGGTCTCCAAGGTGGTCTATGACTTAGTCTCCTGACATCTCTTCTCCATGCCCACCTGCAGCTGCTTGTCCTCCAAAAAGGCTGCAAACGCCTCTTGTGTTGCTATTAGCTGGGCCCGCAGGTCTTCTACCGTCTCCTCCATGGACTGTTGCTGCTTTTTGTTTCCTGTGGGGTCCATGCAAACAGACAATGACCAGTTTATGTAAAGAAGTCAGTGGAGTGTACTTCCTCACCTATGTCATCCATTACACACCTGGGTCTGAAACTAGCTTTGCCACTGATGTGGTACACTGACCTTGAACAAATGACTTAAACTCTCTGATCCTCAGTTTCCCCAAACTGGAAAGTGGATATAATAATAGCACCTAACACAGAGAGTTGTTGTGAGAGTGAAATGTGATCAAAATGCTTATCATACTGCCTTGCATGATGCTTAATAAATGTAAACTAGTATTGTCATTTAAAATAACTCCTTCGACAGTACTGACAGAGAAATATGAATGCAAAATTACTAGAGTAATGATGCAGAATACCAAATAGTGTGTACACATCAATTATTAATGGAAGAACATATTCACGTAACCTGACAGCAATCAGAGAAGAGTTTAAAGTAATAAAAATAATAGTAGCTTTAAGTTCACTTTTTTCTATAATATAATTTAAATATAGTTTTAAATTTCAAGTGAAAGAAAGGCACCCTGCATTATGAATGAACATTTTAGCCATGGTTGCCTTAAGTGTGTACTTGAAATTTATTAAATAAAAAAAGAGATTCAAAATGAATTATAAAAGACCATTCTATAATAACTAAACCACAAGCTTATAAAGCAGTAGGGGTTAAGGATCAATGTAAAAGATACCAATTATATATTTGTTACTTTTTAAAATACATTTAGTAATTATTCAATAGGTGACACTTAATAAAATTCTAATTCTTTCTTTGAAAAGAGATATGACTTTTCTTAGATTAGACTTTTTGGAAACAAGCAATTTTTAAATATAATATAAATTGATTTGGGTTAATAAGTAACCTGAGATGAGTATAGAATAGGAGAGCTGAGAAACCAATAAAATGGTCATGAACATTAATGTAGCAAAGTTGCCTTAGGAACATATTTCCTCTGTCCTTATAGCACTTTCCATTAAGGAAATGATAAGGAATATGCACAAAGATTTACATACAAGAATGTTAATTGTCATGTGATTTATAACAGAGAAATTGTTGAGTAATCCACATAAATTATGAAATAATTCAATTGTGAAATAAATTATAATAGCTATTTGATGAGATATTATACAGCCATTAAAAATCATGTTAACAAAAAATGATTTAATGACATTGAAAAATGTGATATATTCTTGTCCCAGCTGGCATAGCATAGTGGTTAAGGAGCTGGCCTGTGAACCAAAAAGTTGCTGGTTCGATTCCCAGTCAGGGCAACATGACTAGGTTGTGAGACAAATGAGAGACAGCCCACACATGGTTGTTTCTCTCCTCTCTGCAACCACACAGATATTTCTCTTCCTCTCTTTCTCTCTCCCTTCCCCTCTCTCAATAAATAAATAAATAAATAAATAAATAAAATCTTAAAAGAAAAGAAAAGAAAAATGTGATATATTCTTAATTGAAAACTACAAAGTCCCGGGTCGGGCAGGCGCCCTCGTCTCCCTGGAAACAGATGCGCACGAGGAAGCGGCCCTTGCTCGGGCCTGCAGCTGCGGTCCCTGGCTCGTCCTCCGGGAGCCGGTCGGCCGTATCTTCGGCCGCGCCGGGCCGGTTCGGGGTCACCATGGCTGCCCCCTCGGCCTTCTTCCTTCTGCCCGCCTCTGCAGCGCCATTTTTCTTGCGGGAGTCCGCCGCCTCGCCGGCCGGGTCTCTCCGACGACCCTTGGGGTCTCCGCGGCAGGCTGGGGGGAAGTCGCCAAGGCCAAGCGCTGCCAGGCCCGCGGGGGCGCCAAGCCCGCTGCTCACGCCGCAGCTGCTTTCTTCCTCCCGCCGCGGCGGCCGCGATTCGCGGAACTTACCCTTTTTCTCGGCCAAGTTCTTTACCACCTGGGCCCAGCCCATCTTCTCGCGGCCGCCCTCGTTCTCCTCGGCCAGGACCGTTGGGCGCGCGGGGGGCAGAGGCTGTGACCGCTCCCTCTTCCTCTCCTCCTCCGGGGCGCCGCCGGTGGCCATTTTACCTCTTTCCCAGCATCCTCCTCTCGTTCCCAGCATCCTCCTCTCGTTCCCAGCATCCTCCTCTCGTTCCCAGCAGTTGGGTCATTGCTCTAAATTGACCACTCCCAGCTAAAGGACAAAATTTATACATATCACACCCCAAGGAAGGAAAAGCCATACTTATAGTTAAAATGTCTCTTTTAAGGATGTATATTTAAAGTTTTCAGCTCTCAATCAAATCACCTATTAAGGTTTTAGTTTAAATAATTACAAAAATGTATTCATAATATATTTGGACTACTTATTTTACTTGAAGAATGCATGCTCTTTGGATAATCAAGAGTCAGAACAGGACCTTGGGGTGCTGCAAATTTCTTGTTTCCTCAAAGTCCTAATAATATTAATGAAGATTAAGCTATTTCAAAAATAAAATTACTGAACCCTGGCTGGTGTAGCTTAGTGGATTGGTGCCAGCCTGCAAACCAAAAGGTCACTGGTTTGATTCCCAGTCAGGGCACATGCCTGGGTTGTGAGCCAGGTCCCCAGCTGGGGACATGTAAGAGGCAGCCACACATGGATGTTTCTCTCCTCTCTGCAACCACACATAGATATTTCTCTCCCTCTCTCCCTCCCTTCCTCTCTCTCTCAATAAATAAATATTTTTTAAAAAAATTTAATCTTTTAAAAAGACTAAAAAGATTTCCTTGTAATCTTTTAATGTTAAGATAATCTCAATATTATTTTTTAAATTTTATTTAAATAATAAATTGATTAATTTTTATTTATTGAGAAAGAGGAATGGAGATAGAATAAAGGAGGCTTCTCTTTATCATTAGTTATTCCACATTTTTTAGTTTATATTGAACTATGCTACAAGAGTAAAAAGTAGACTATTTAACTTATATTGTGTCATTTATATGAATATTTAATAGAATTTGATTATGATGCATCACTTGATCATCAGTGCTTACAAGCTGAGTGCTGTACCTGTGATTGTGTTTAAATCTACATTTTGAAATGCAGAAATGAGAGTCAGTCCTATAAGAGGCTCACTTAATAAAGCAGTTAAGATATGGTGATTAAGTATATTTGAAGGCAATAGCCTATTATGTTGGTTTTAAAATAGACTTCATAAAAGTTTCTTTAATCTTACCTGATGTGTGACATTTATTTATATGCAGTTGTCCAATTATCTTATTGCCAAGTTCATTAAAACACATTTCTTATGTTTTAATGTCTTCTAAAGTACCTTCCTCCTCTGAAATTTTGAAATGTTGATAACTGAATTTTCAACCAATAAGAATGTACAGCCCTGGCTGGCGTGGCTCAGTGGTTGAGCGCCGGCCTGCGAACCATGGGGTCTGGGTTCGGTTCCTGGTCAGGGCACATGCCTGGGTTGCGGGCCAGGTCCCCAGCTGGGGACCAGAGGCAACCATACATTGATGCTTCTCTCCCTCTCTTACTCTTTCCCTTCCCCACTCTCTAAAAATAAATAAATAAAAATATTTTTTTTAAAAAAAAGAATGTACAGTAAGTTCTAAACATCATCAGTAGGTTCTACAACTAAGCAGAACAACATATAATATAAACTGGTTTTACCATAAACTAATTGATTTAAACAAAAATTCCTACAGCATCTCATCAATGTTGTCACAAAGCATTATTTGAGGGCCTGCTGTATAATATTCTTTTAAGAACATACCTTCATTCAAGAACATATCTTCATTCAACACCTGTATTACCTGTATTTGTCAAATCATTGCTTATCAAGTTGTTGATATCCCATTCTTCATTTTGATGTTTCTGTCCTTAAGTTGTGGATAACTCAAAACTGGAATGTAGATTTAGTTTTGTAATTATTGAGTTTCTAAGAATTGATTCTCCTACAAAGTACTATTTAGAGGGAACATGAATGGAATTTAAAGGAACATAGATCTGGTTTTTATAACGTTACTTAACATGAGCCCCACTGCATTGACTGTATTATTTCTATACACACCCTACCCCACCTGTTCTTCTTTAAGAATAAATTTTGGTCAGATAAACAAAAACCCCAAATACTTGATTTAAAACTAATACGTACTATGATATGTGTGACTTTTGTTGGTGGTGTTTGTACCTGTGAAACCTACTCTTATAATATTGGTGTATCTTTTTTATGATTCTAAATGAGTTAAAATGACTTCAAAAAATATCTACTGCCCTGGCTGGCGTGGCTCAGTGGTTGAGCGCCAGCCTGTGAACCACAGGGTCCGGGTTCAGTTCCCGGTCAGGGCACATGCCTGGGTTGCAGGCCGGGTCCCCAGCTGGGGACCAGAGACAACCACACATTGATGCTTCTCTCCCTCTCTTACTCCTTCCCTTCCCCACTCTCTAAAAATAAATAAATAAAAATAAATAATTTTTAAAAAATCTACCAATTGTCTCTTCAATTCAGAGAGAAATAAATGTGCTTACCTCCCTCCTACCATGTCTTTAAGTAAACTTTTTACTTGGTAACATGAATCTCTTTCCTCTTTGCTATATTTTTCATGATCAGTATGTGGAAAAGTAAAAATGTTAATCCAGTGTAATCTATATGCTTGTAGTAGAGGGCTTCACTACTTATTACTGACTCCCCCAAAATCAAACCAGGCCTTTATATATATAGTAACATTTTATTAAGCATTGGTTCCATCAGCTAGAACAAGTCTCCAATCTGAGGGTTTTGCTTCTTCCTACATTCAGTTTAAGCTACCTAACTACTGTGTTCCCCCAAAATAAGACTGGGTCTTATATTGATTTTTGCTGCAAAAGATGCATTAGAGCTTATATTCTGGTTAGGTCTTATTTTGGGAGAAACACGGTATCTATGAAACCTGGTTATGTTATTTAATACCAGGCCTATAAAACTGGTGTAGTGTAATGGTTAAGGAGCCGGCCTGCGAACCAAAAAGTCGCTGGTTTGATTCCCAGTCGGGGCAACATGACTAGGTTGTGAGCCAAATGAGAGGCAGCCCACACATGGTTGTTTCTCTCCTCTCTGCAACCACACAGATATTTCTCTCCCTCTCTTTCTCCCTCCCTTCCCCTCTCTCAAAATAAATAAGTAAAATTTTTAAAAAAAACAGGATTAAATAGTACCTATCTTACAAGATTGTGAGGAGTAAATAATATATATATAATGACTATTATATATATATAATATTAAAACTGCCTGGAACATAATGTCTATTATATCTATAGATCTTAACTATAATTGTGTCTTTCTTTTTTAATTCTATTATTATTTATTATTTGGGTTATATAATTATATCTTTCAAATTTCATTATATGAACTTAAATTTTTATTATAGCTTAGGGTTCTTTTTGTTTTTTAAAAGGGAACAGTTTGAAAAGACACTACAAACTGAGATCCCTTTATTAAAATGCTTTTGCATTTTTGTTTTTTCCTGGTTGAAAGAATAACAACTGCTACATAAAAAAAAGACACCAAATTGAAATAAAAGCTTATATTGTACTAGACAGTGATACTTTATGTGAATATTTTACAAAGATTATATTTATTCTGTACAAGAGACCTATGAGATATAGGTGGTAGTATATCCACTTTAAGTTAAGAAAGTAAAGGCTCAGGAATTTAGACAACTTTTCTGAAATCTTGCTGTGGAAAGTAACAGGTAGGATTCACGCTTAGGCTATTCTGATTCCAGAGCCTGAGTTTACTTGCTCACTTGCTTATTTGTTTTTCTCCCTCTTACTCCACACTGCCTCCAAAAGGTTGAAAATTCTTTTAAGATAATTTGCCATTTGGAAGGCTTGTTTGCTTGAAGAAGTTAATATAAAATTATAAAATCAAATATCTTCATAGGTATTTATGAAATAGATCTAATAATCCATCAATATATGAA